>NC_069500.1:155546458-155846458 GCF_027579735.1 Bombina bombina | reverse complement strand
CATGGTCAATGATCGTGTATTTGAGATCCATAACATTATGCTTCATTTCCAAAAAATGTCTGGCTACTGGTTGTTCCGATGCCCCTTTCTTAATCGCTGTCTTAATAGCAGATCGATGATTTGCCATACAAAGCTACAAAACATCTACATGGTTATGGATTTGAGACATGTGTGGTACGGCACTAGGAACTGCATAACATTATTAGATGCCATTTTTTCTATAGTCCTATACTATATCAGGATGCGTATTGCCTATGTTAGTTTTTTGTGTTCAATTTATTTTTAGTCCCTGTTACGTTGCCACGGCCGATGACGTCACTCGCAGGGGAGACGCATCTAACGTGGAGAGCGTAGTTCATTGTTTGGTGGTGGATATAACACAGCGTGGTGGTAAGTTTGCATAACCTTGTAAGTCTGAGGACGGGTTTTTTGTAGCCCGAAAACGTTCACTTAATAAAGGTGACATATGGATATAAGACCTTTGGAGTGCTGCTTGTTTTGATGGTATATATATATATATATAGATAGATAGATAGATATAGACTAGTAATAGAGGTGTGTGTGTGTGTATATGTATGTGTATATATATATATATATATATATGTATATATATATATACACTAGTCCTAAAGCCCGTTCACACGGGCCATTTTTTGAGGTACAGCGGCCCCACCCCTTGCGCTCTCTCTCCCCCTCTCTTTTGCTCTCTCTCCCCCTCTCTTTTGAGCTTTCTCTCTTCCCCCTTCTCTTTTGAGCTTTCTCTCTCCCCCCTCTCTTTTGAGCTCTCTCTCCCCCTCTCTTTTGCTCTCTCCCCCTCTCTTTTGCTCTCTCCCCCTCTCCTCTCTTGTGCGGTCACGCCCCCTTCATGCCTTGCCACGCCCACTTCTGCCACAGAGTGCAGATCAGCTAGGGACTCAAAGGCCAGGTGTGTTTGTCCTCGTGCTGTCTCTACTGCGCATGACAGCTTCGGACAAACACACTTGGATATATATATATATATATATATATATATATATATATATATTATATATGTATATATATATATATATTATATATGTATATATATATATATAATATATATGTATATATATGTATATATATATATATATATATATATATATATATATATGTATGTGTGTGTGTTTAGGCACCCCTGACAATTTCCATGATTTTACAGAGAAAATGTGCAATATGAATCAAAATGAAATTAGACAGGTGCATAAATATGGGCACCTCAACAGAAATATTGCATCAGTATTTAGTAGATCTTCCTTTAGCAGAAATGACAGCCTCTAGAGTCAGAGAACACCAACTTGCAACTGGCCACCTTAAATACCTTTTCTCATGATTGGATGCACCTGTCTATGAAGTAAAAGGCTTAATGGGCTCACCAAACCAATTGTGTGCTAGGTAGTTACAGGTATTCAAATCAACAAAATGACAAGGGTGCCCAAATTTATGCACCTCTCTAATTTCGTTTTGATGCATATTACACATTTTCTGTAAATTCAATAAACCTCATTTCACTACTGAAATATTACTATGTCCTTCAGTTATTTGATAGATCGAAATGAAATTGCTGATCCAAACACCCAATTATTTATAAATGTAAATCATGGAAGTTGTCAGGTGTTGCTTAAGACTGTGTGTGTGTGTGTGTGTGTATATGTGTATATATGTATGTGTATATGTGTGTGTGTGTGTGTGTATATATGTATGTATATATATATATATATATATATATATATATATTTATTTTCATTAAAATTATGGGGGGGAGATAAAAAAAACTGAAATTAAAATTCTCCATGTCTCAAAATTAAATCAATGTAAATATTTGCATAGGAAATTAGCACATCTAGGCAAGAATCCCTGCTTGCTTTTCCCCAGAAATACCTCATATACAATGCACAAGAGAATTCTGGGTAAGTTATGCAAATTAGATATGCAAATTCTCAGTTTTTTTGCTTAAAAAATACTGTTTTAACACAGCTATCCTTTTAACAGGATTATGGCAGCAAATCAGAAATCACTCAGTAGACAGCCTGTTTCGTTCTATTTGGAGCTCATCAGTAGGAGATAAATTTCTGGTTGCTGCATTGATAAAGCTGTTTTCAAGGTTAAACCAAAATTAATTAATTATGGGGGGAGATAAAAATCTGAAATTTAAAATTATCCATGTCTCAAAATTAAATCAATGTAAATATTTTCATAGGAAGTTAGCACATCTAGGCAAGAATCCCCGCTTTTATCAATGCAGCAATCAGAAATCTATCTCCTACTGATGAGTTCCAAATAGAACGAAACAGGCTGTCTAGTGAGTGATTTCTGATTTGCTGCTATAATCCTGTTAATGTTATCCTGTTAGTGTATGGGTCCCCCCTCAAAATGATCATCCAAGCTTCAATAGGCCCCCCTCCCTCCTGTCATATACTTTTTCTGTAGCGTAACGTTTTTTAATGTTGGTAACTCGCCCCTCCCACGATGTGCTGTCTCCCTACTTCCCTTCCACACCATTCATGGCATCACCTCAAGCTCATACAGACAGTGACAGTGTCACAGTTTCAGAAATCTGCCTTCATATGGTAAAGGAATAATGATCAGTTCTTCCTTACCATATGAAGGCAGATTCCTTCGCCTCTTGCTGCTGTCTTCTCTGGCAAAGCTGTCTGTGAGGACCGCGGCATGAGCCAGCAGGTTGGGCGTTGGTACTATATCAACAGGGTACGTCCAATAGGCTTAAATGGCTACATATAAGAGGAAATTACTGTTTCTTTAGATGGTTTGAACAAGTTTCTTTGTTAAAATAGACACAGAATGAAGAACGCTGTTTAGTAACAACTATTTAAGTCTCACAGCAGAGTATAGTGCTATTCATATATTTTAATTTTTTGTTTTCCCTTTTATCTATTTTGTTAGTAGCCAAGTTGTCAGAGTGCTAAAATGTATACACATTCTGCCAGTGTTGCTGCATACTTGAGAAAATATAGTACAACTTTTCCCTACATGTGAAGTTTTAAAAAAAAAATATAACAATCGATTACTACTGATACAAATTCAGAATAAGGAGATTTCAGCAAGTAGTGCCATTTGATTTATATCATTCTTCAGTATTGGTTCAACCAGCATTTGCCTGCTTGCACCATGTTGTCTTTTCCTGGTACTGCTCTCTAGCCTATTAATCACTCTCATTTTGGGCATTTAAGATATATAGATATTTTATATGCATTGTGAAACAACTTAGTAATATCCTTTTCTCCAACATTGGTGTGTCCGGTCCACTGCGTCATCCTTACTTGTGGGATATTCTCTTCCCCAACAGGAAATGGCAAAGAGTCCCAGCAAAGCTGGTCACATGGTCCCTCCTAGGCTCCGCCCACCCCAGTCATTCTCTTTGCCGTTGCACAGGCAACATCTCCACGGAGATGGTTAAGAGTTTTTTTGGTGTTTAAATGTAGTTTTTATTCTTCTATCAAGTGTTTGTTATTTTAAAATAGTGCTGGTATGTACTATTTACTCTGAAACAGAAAAGGATGAAGATTTCTGTTTGTAAGAGGAAGATGATTTTAGCAGACAGTAACTAAAATCGGTTGCTGTTTCCACATAGGACTGTTGAGATGAAGTAACTTCAGTTGGGGGAAACAGTTAGCAGACTTTTCTGCTTAAGGTATGACTAGCCATATTTCTAACAAGACTGTGTAATGCTGGAAGGCTGTCATTTCCCCTCATGGGGACCGGTAAGCCATTTTCTTAGTCAAACAAACAGAATAAAGGGCTTATTATGGGCTAAAAAACTGGTAGACATTTTTATGGGCTAAATCGATTGCTTTATTTGTGCATATTATTCAGATTTAGGCTAACATTTGACATTTATAATCTTGGGGAACGCTTATAAAACGGCAGGCACTGTATTGGACACCTTTTTCAGTCAGGGGGCCTTTCTAGTTATAGACTGAGCCTCATTTTCGCGCCATTAATGCGCAGTTGTTTTTTGAGAGCAGGGCATGCAAATGCATGTGTGAGGATCTAAGAATCTCTGAAAAAGCTTTTAGAAGGCGTCATTTGGTATCGTATTCCCCTCAGGGCTTGGTTGGGTCTTAGCAAAGACTATAGCTGGGACTGTATAGGGGATAAATTGAAAAACGGCTCCGGTTCCGTTATTTTAAGGGTTAAAGCTCTGAAATTTGGTGTGCAATACTTTTAAGACTTTTTTGACTGTGGTCAAATTTTGGTAATTTTTGAACAATTCCTTCATACTTTTTCACATATTCAGTAATAAAGTGTTTTCTGTTTGAAATTTAAAGTGACAGTAACGGTTTTATTTTAAAACGTTTTTTGTGCTTTGTTGACAAGTTTAAGCCTGTTTAACATGTCTGTACCTTCAGATAAGCTATGTACTATATGTATGAAAGCCAATGTGTCTCCCCATTTAAATTTATGTGATAATTGTGCCATAGCGTCCAAACAAAGTAAGGACAGTACTGCCACAGATAATGATATTGCCCAAGATGATTCCTCAAATGAGGGGAGTAAACATGATACTACATCATCTCCTACTGTGTCTACACCAGTTTTGCCCATGCAGGAGGCCCCTAGTACATCTAGTGCGCCAATACTTATTACCATGCAACAATTAACGGCTGTAATGGATAACTCCATAGCAAATCTTTTATCCAAAATGCCTACTTATCAGAGAAAGCGCGATTGCTCTGTTTTAAACACTGAAGAGCAAGAGGACGCTGATGATAATTGTTCTGTCATACCCTCACACCAATCTGAAGGGGCCATGAGGGAAGTTTTGTCTGATGGAGAAATTTCAGATTCAGGAAAAATTTCTCATCAAGCTGAACCTGATGTTGTGACATTTAAATTTAAATTAGAACATCTCCGTGCACTGCTTAAGGAGGTGTTATCTACTCTGGATGATTGTGACAATTTGGTCATTCCAGAGAAATTATGCAAGATGGACAGGTTCCTAGAGGTTCCGGTGCCCCCCGACGCTTTTCCTATACCCAAGCGGGTGGCGGACATAGTAAATAAGGAGTGGGAAAAACCCGGCATACCTTTTGTTCCTCCCCCTATATTTAAGAAATTATTTCCTATGGTCGACCCCAGAAAGGACTTATGGCAGACAGTCCCCAAGGTCGAGGGGGCAGTTTCTACTCTAAACAAACGCACTACTATTCCTATTGAAGATAGTTGTGCTTTCAAAGATCCTATGGATAAAAAATTGGAAGGTTTGCTTAAAAAGATTTTTGTACAGCAAGGCTACCTTCTACAACCAATTTCATGCATTGTTCCTGTCACTACAGCAGCGTGGTTCTGGTTCGAGGAACTAGAAAAGTCGCTCAGTAGAGAAACTCCATATGAGGAGGTTATGGACAGAGTTCACGCACTTAAATTGGCTAACTCTTTTATTTTAGATGCCGCTTTGCAATTAGCAAGATTAGCGGCGAGAAATTCAGGGTTTGCTATCGTGGCGCGCAGAGCACTTTGGCTAAAGTCTTGGTCAGCGGATGTATCATCCAAGACAAAATTGCTTAACATCCCTTTCAAAGGTAAAACTTTATTTGGACCTGATTTGAAAGAGATTATTTCAGACATCACTGGGGGAAAGGGCCACGCCCTTCCACAGGATAGGTCTTTTAAGGCTAAAAATAAGCCTAATTTTCGTCCCTTTCGCAGAAATGGACCAGTCTCTAATTCTGCATCCTCTAAGCAAGAGGGTAATGCCTCACAACCCAAACCAGCCTGGAAACCAATGCAAGGCTGGAACAAGGGTAAGCAGGCCAAGAAGCCTGCCACTGCTAACAAAACAGCATGAAGGAGTAGCCCCCGATCCGGGACCGGATCTGGTGGGGGGCAGACTCTCTCTCTTTGCTCAGGCTTGGGCAAGAGATGTTCAGGATCCTTGGGCGCTAGAAATAGTTTCTCAAGGTTATCTCCTGGAATTCAAGGAACTACCCCCAAGGGGAAGGTTCCACAAGACTCACTTATCCTCAAACCAAATAAAGAGACAGGCATTCTTACATTGTTTAGAAGACCTGTTAAAGTTGGGAGTGATACACCCAGTTCCAATAAAGGAACAAGGAATGGGATTTTATTCCAATCTGTTCGTAGTTCCCAAAAAAGAGGGAACGTTCAGACCAATTTTGGATTTGAAGATCCTAAACAAATTTCTCAGGGTACCATCGTTCAAAATGTAAACTATTCGAACGATTCTACCTACCATCCAGGAAAGTCAATTTATGACTACCGTGGACCTAAAGGATGGGTACCTACATATTCCTATCCACAAAGAACATCATCAGTTCCTAAGGTTCGTTTTTCTGGACAAACATTACCAGTTTGTGGCTCTCCCATTCGGATTAGCCACTGCTCCAAGGATTTTCACAAAGGTGCTAGGGTCCCTTCTAGCGGTTCTAAGACCAAGGGGCATTGCAGTAGTACCTTACTTGGACGACATTCTAATACAAGCGTCGTCCCTGTCAAAAGCAAAGGCTCATACGGACATCGTTCTAGCCTTTCTCACATCTCACGGATGGAAGGTGAACAAAGAAAAGAGTTCTCTGTCCCCGTCAACAAGAGTTCCCTTCTTGGGAACAATAATAGATTCCTTAGAAATTAGGATTTTTCTGACAGAGGTCAGAAAATCAAAACTTCTAAGCTCTTGTCAAGTGCTTCATTCTGTTCCTCGTCCTTCCATAGCGCAGTGCATGGAAGTAGTAGGATTGATGGTTGCAACAATGGACATAGTTCCTTTTGCACGAATTCATCTAAGACCATTACAACTGTGCATGCTCAAACAGTGGAATGGGGATTATACAGACTTGTCTCCAATGATTCAAGTAGATCAAAAGACCAGAGATTCACTCCGTTGGTGGCTGACCCTGGACCATCTGTCCCAGGGAATGAGCTTCCGCAGGCCAGAGTGGGTCATTGTCACGACCAACGCCAGTCTAGTGGGCTGGGGTGCGGTCTGGGAATCCCTGAAAGCTCAGGGTCTATGGTCTTGGGAAGAGTCTCTTCTCCCGATAAACATTCTGGAACTGAGAGCGATATTCAATGCTCTCAGAGCTTGGCCTCAACTAGCAAAGGCCAAATTCATAAGGTTCCAATCAGACAACATGACGACTGTTGCATATATCAATCATCAGGGGGGAACAAAGAGTTCCCTGGCGATGAAAGAAGTGACCAAAATAATTCAATGGGCGGAGGATCACACCTGCCACTTGTCTGCGATCCACATCCCAGGAGTGGAAAATTGGGAAGCGGATTTTCTGAGTCGTCAGTCATTTCATCCGGGGGAGTGGGAACTCCATCCAGAAATCTTTGCCCAAATAACTCAATTATGGGGCATTCCAGACATGGATCTGATGGCGTCTCGTCAGAACTTCAAGGTTCCTTGCTACGGGTCCAGATCCAGGGATCCCAAGGCGACTCTAGTAGATGCACTAGTAGCACCTTGGACTTTCAACCTAGCTTACGTATTCCCACCGTTTCCTCTCATTCCCAGGCTGGTAGCCAGGATCAATCAGGAGAGGGCCTCGGTGATCTTGATAGCTCCTGCGTGGCCACGCAGGACTTGGTATGCAGACCTGGTGAATATGTCATCGGCTCCACCTTGGAAGCTACCTTTGAGACAGGACCTTCTTGTTCAGGGTCCATTCGAACATCCAAATCTGGTTTCCCTCCAACTGACGGCTTGGAGATTGAACGCTTGATTCTATCAAAGCGTGGGTTTTCAGATTCTGTGATAGATACTCTGGTTCAGGTCAGAAAACCTGTAACTAGAAAGATTTACCATAAAATATGGAAAAAATATATCTGTTGGTGTGAATCCAAAGGATTCCCATGGAATAAGATAAAAATTCCTAAGATTCTCTCTTTTCTACAAGAGGGTTTGGAGAAAGGATTATCTGGACAGATCTCTGCTTTATCTGTCTTACTACACAAAAGACTGGCAGCTGTGCCAGATGTTCAAGCATTTGTTCAGGCTCTGGTTAGGATCAAGCCTGTTTACAGACCTTTGACTCCTCCCTGGAGTCTAAATCTAGTTCTTTCAGTTCTTCAAGGGGTTCCGTTTGAACCTTTACATGCCATAGATATTAAGTTACTATCTTGGAAAGTTTTGTTTTTGGTTGCAATTTCTTCTGCTAGAAGAGTTTCCGAGTTATCTGCTCTGCAGTGTTCTCCTCCTTATCTGGTGTTCCATGCAGATAAGGTGGTTTTACGTACTAAGCCTGGTTTTCTTCCTAAAGTTGTTTCTAACAAAAATATTAACCAGGAGATAGTTGTACCTTCTTTGTGTCCGAATCCAGTTTCAAAGAAGGAACGTTTGTTACACAATTTGGACGTTGTCCGTGCTCTAAAGTTCTATTTAGAGGCTACTAAAGATTTCAGACAAACTTCTTCCTTGTTTGTTGTTTATTCTGGTAAAAGGAGAGGTCAAAAAGCGACTTCTACCTCTCTTTCCTTTTGGCTTAAAAGCATCATCCGATTGGCTTATGAGACTGCCGGACGGCAGCCTCCTGAAAGAATCACAGCTCACTCCACTAGGGCTGTGGCTTCCACATGGGCCTTCAAGAACGAGGCTTCTGTTGACCAGATATGTAAGGCAGCGACTTGGTCTTCACTGCACACTTTTGCCAAATTTTACAAATTTGATACTTTTGCTTCTTCGGAGGCTATTTTTGGGAGAAAGGTTTTGCAAGCTGTGGTGCCTTCCGTTTAGGTAACCTGATTTGCTCCCTCCCTTCATCCGTGTCCTAAAGCTTTGGTATTGGTTCCCACAAGTAAGGATGACGCCGTGGACCGGACACACCAATGTTGGAGAAAACAGAATTTATGCTTACCTGATAAATTACTTTCTCCAACGGTGTGTCCGGTCCACGGCCCGCCCTGGTTTTTTAATCAGGTCTGATGAATTATTTTCTCTAACTACAGTCACCACGGTACCATATGGTTTCTCCTATATATATATATTCCTCCTGTCCGTCGGTCGAATGACTGGGGTGGGCGGAGCCTAGGAGGGACCATGTGACCAGCTTTGCTGGGACTCTTTGCCATTTCCTGTTGGGGAAGAGAATATCCCACAAGTAAGGATGACGCCGTGGACCGGACACACCGTTGGAGAAAGTAATTTATCAGGTAAGCATAAATTCTGTTTTTTTTTTTTATTGTGCACCCTTTTTCGCAAAGTTTATTTTTCAGAGCCTTCTCAAGGCTTTCCCTACATATCTTTCCCTAATTGGTTTTAACAGATAACAAAACAATACATTCTTTACTAGTATGTGCTAGCCTTTTAAGCTGCAGATTAAAGCCCTGTTTGGCTCCTTTAAATGAGGCAAGTGGTTGTTGTAGTTTGGCTATTGAAAAACAATAGCAGCAAGCAAGATTTGAATTTCCTTTAAAATGTTTAGAATTATTTGCTATGTTCTATAAGAATACGACAGAAGTGTATTGTAATTACATTGTGTTTACTGGCTGTTTTATGGGGGGCATTATACTGTAAAATATTCCCCTCAATGTGTTCCAAATGACTTGTTATACTTACTGCAGATAGTTAAAGGGACACTCTGTTAGGAAAACTTGCGAACAGGTTTCAAAACCAGTGCTTTAAAGGGACACTAAAGTCAAAATAAGCTTTCATGATCCAGAGCATGCAGCTTTAAGATACTTTTCCATTTGCACAGTCCTACCGAGCATGTGCACAAGCTTACAGGGTATGTGTATACTAGTCTGTGATTAGCTGATATCTGACATGATAGAAGGGGCTTTAAAATGGGGGGAACAAATACATTTGAGAAAGTGCGTTGTGTTTTTTATTATGCACTTGTTAATTATGCAAGTCTACTGTATTTAGTGGTCCTTTAAACATATGGGAAATTGTTCCTCCATTTAAAAATAGTTGTTTTGCTCATTATAACATCACCTATTGTTCTCATGGATGTGCACATTTAAATGGGCAGACCCTGCAGAGGGAGCAGACCTGCTCATGCCATCTATTTTTGTGCACAGTTAAGTATTGAAATAATTAAAGTTGTCAGTTTAACAAGTAAAACCAGATATTCAGATAGTCTCTCTTTACTCCTCCCCTCCACTGGGGGGGGGGGGGGGTTAATTTACGCTGGTGTCTTATGTTTGCATAGTTTCATCAGGCAAAAGCAGCTATTTCAATTGACAAAACTGAGTAAAACAGAATCCAAAAATCCCTGTAATAGGTGAATATTGATATTAGGCAAACTGATATCCAGCCACAATATTGTGTCTTCAGAGTCAATTACTGCAATCTTAATGGCAGAAATGTTTTTTTTTATACCAATATCTCGCAACCCATGTCGTTTTGTACGCGAATGCTGTGGCCAGTGATAAAATTCCTAAACCCTAATCTTACATTAGATTAATATATTAGTTTTTTTATTATGGCTATAGTTACCCTCTTTGATGTTATAGGGCTGAAAGCAAATTGTACAACCATCCCATAATTTCATAGAAATTGTGAGATATTCAGCTATTGTCCTAATAGAGTTCTGAATTATATAGAAGTTGGTAACATTTCAGGTTTATCCTTAAAAATGTTTGAGACTGGGGGCGTGTCCGTGCTGCGTACCTGTCAGGATGCATTCTCTGTGAGCTCTGATGGAATCTTCTCTAATCCGCCGATTATTGATCATAAAACAGCACATTTCTCTACATCACTTACCCAATAGCTGTATGACAACTACTCCAGCTCCTAATTGCTGTTTTTATGATTCCAGGGCCACAAATCGGAAGTATAAGGCCTAAGGCGGCCGCCTACCATTAGGTAACAACCCCCCCCCCCCCGGAATCTCCGGGTAACCAGTGCTGTCAGCGAATACCTGTCTTACTGAGCTTTCCTATAGCATCGGACAATATCATATACAATTATTACATCAGCAGTCTACCGAATCTACAGCCTTTAAACTATCCGCCAGCAGATTTTTACAAGATGGCGACTACATGGGAGAGCGACTTTGCGCAGACATTAGACCAACGCTTAGCTAAGCTAGATGGTATGCTAACCAAACTTTACCAAAGATCCCTGCCTTGGGATACTATAAGAAGTGCCGATCTACTACAAAAACCGTTTACTTGTAGAAATACTGGAGCAGGTCATGTTGACAGTCACAGCAGATGTAGACGACCAGAGGACACAGCAAGTTTAAGAGGGGGACGCCTTGTTCCCCACATGCTCACCCAGATAACTTAGAGGATCGAGCGATACCTAGAGACTCTCAGGATGATCAACACGGTCGCAGTGCTGGGCTGGCTACTTGACCATGCAATCAGCCAAACACCTCCGTACCACATGCCAGCGTGCCATCCGACCCAACACAACATACCCTAATAGCGACAACAGGGGAAGCAAGGGTAATTCAGCGTAATATCATACCGCAGGGCTCAAAGGGCACACCAAGATCACTTTTGCCGGGATTCTCCTTTGAAGTTATACTTGGCAACACACTTTTATGCAACAACGAACTAATAACATTTGGAATCCCACCCAAAAATCTCTCCCTTATAAGTGATCCGCCAATTGCCATGCTTTGACACCCTTGGTTCTTATCTGACATGAACACACAAACTACCTCAAGTTTTGAAGTGGGCTAAAGAGGACTCTTTATCTGAACTAACACTGTTGGAAGTGATATCTTGCAGTTAAAGCGCACTAGTTACTCACGCTCCCGGTTAAAGTTGCATGTAGAAAGTTCTACAACTTGTTACAGATGAGAGATGTATATATTGTGTTAAGTTTCCCACTTAGAAGTTCCTGAAGAGAGCACTCTCTATCACTGAAGAGATGGACATACGTTTAAGATGAGTGGAACAAACAACGGATCTCCTGATGAGTTCCCTTGCTATAGAGCAGTGCTTGACGAATATGTTCAAAAATTAGGAGCCAGTAAGAATATTTAGGAGCCAGTCATATTTTTTAGGAGCCAGACAGTTGGATTTGTATATAGATATATGGAGAATAACCCAAAAAGTTAGGAGCCAGGGGTAAAAATCTAGGAGCCAGTGGCTCCCAGGCTCCTTGGTTTGTCGAGCCCTGCTATAGAGTGTTAAAACTTTACTATGTCCTTGTACACTCTTCTAGTCAGTGCAGCTCTAAGTTTTTCTTTATATGTTATCATGTAGTAGTTCACAATTTGTATTGTTTTTTTATTGTGCATCTTTGAATTGAACATAGCAGCGCTAAGATATTTAAGGTATTCATTTCTAATGTATCCCTTCATCCCTGTTGCGATCAATAGTATCTCATAACAGCATATATCACTGTTCCATAATGTCCTCAAGATATAAGGAAGATTTTATATTTAAACACCGCAGAAATAGGATAAACCTATCATTTACAGTTACCCCCTAAGAAAAATCAAAACCACAGGGCTAAATTAATATATCTACTTTAACAGAAATAAGTAGAATTGGGGAATCTATTTCTGCTTTATTTTTTTTTTTTATAAATAAACTTTTTTATTGAGGTTAAATTTTAACATACAATCTTTCGGTAGTAAAGATAATGACAGTGTTCATATTCAACAATGCATGAAATATACATACACAAGTGCAGGGTTCTGTGGGTACAGACAAAAGAGAGAAAAAAAAAAAAAAAAGAAAGTGTAGACTTCTCCCTGCAGGAAAAACCTCGTTTTTACAGAGGTCACCTTTTTGAATAGATAATGACTCTTCTGAGATATATAATCATATATTATTATGTTACAAAGGTGTTTTCTTTAGATCAATAAACCAGTCAATGGAAGTAAAAAACAGTATAATTCGGGCTAGTACATTATATCTCGGCCTCCTATTAGTATGGAGGATCCTCTGACCCCTCTCCGCCTGTTGGTTGTTAATCAGTATGGCAGGCTACCATTTTGGTGTCTAGAGAGGTGTCGGGGTAAGGGGTGTGCAGAAAAGAGAAACAGGTGGGGTGAGAGGTGGTGGTGGCTGGGGATGATATTTTCCTATTTATCTCCCTTTTTTTTTTTTTTTTTTTTTTTTTGAGTATCTAGGTGGGGGCTATACGGGCAAGCATGGATTCCCAGGGTTCCCAAGTTAAGCAATGGTCGTTCAGCTGGCGCTGTTCCCTAGCTACATAGTTTTCCATATTTTTGATGTAGTTCACCCCCTCTATCACGCTCTGTAGTCTGGGGGGTTGGCTCTTTTTCCAATTTCTAGCCACCAACAATTTAGCAGAGAGCAGAACATAAATCAAGAGATTACGCTTATTTTTCGGGAGTTTATCTATTCCTAGGTGTAGGATGGCCAGATCCGGGCTTAAGGTTGGCGTTAAGTCTAAATCTTTGCAGATCTTTTCTACCCTTTGCCAATAGGTTGTCAATTTAGGGCAGGTCCACCAAACATGAATAGGGGACCCTGGCTCCCCACACTCCCTCCAGCACAGCTGTGAGTGTTCGGGGTAGAGCTTACGTAATTTTGTGGGAACCAAGTGCCATCTTGTGATCACTTTGAAGTATAATTCATATAGTGTGACACAGTGGGTTGCCTTTTTCGTTGAGCTGATGGCCTTACCCCAGGAATCTGGCGTGAATGTAGTTTGCAAGTCTCTCTCCCAGGCAGTCATATGGATTGTTTTTGGGATAGTCTCTTCCTCTAATAGGCAGTGGTAGTGTACTGTAAGGGGTTTGTATTGTTGGGTGCTAGCTATCCACCGTGTCTCCCAGATGGTAAGGTCCCTCAGTGAATCGCCTAGAAAGCCCCAAGATTTCATTAGCGTACGCAGTCTCAGTAAGTCAAAGTGGAGTTTGGAGGTCAGTGTGGGAAGGTCTAGCATGTCTCTGTGTGTCTTTAACTGTCCATTCCGATAGAAGTCTCCCACATTGTTTATGTCTGTAGTAGCCCAAGTATTAAGATGTGTGTTGGGTAGTCCCATTAGGAGACCCCTTATTGGATGGATTGGCGAGGGATGTGGGGCCACTAATTTGTTGTGTCTCAATTTAGTCCATGCTTCTTGGCATCCTTTCACTATGCTGTTTGCGACATGAATTTTGGATTGCCAATGTGGGGGTAACCAAAGCAGGTCCTCTAGGTTAGTGAATGCTGGTAATGAGGCTTGTTCTAGTTCTCTCCACCTCGTCGGGGGGAGGCCTTTACCCCACGCTGTAGCATGAGTCAACATTGCTGCCTCATAATATTTCTTGACATTAGGGAGCCCAAGGCCTCCTTTTTCTATCGGCATTTGTAGGATATGTGCGGCCACCCGAGGTCTCTTGTCGTGCCAGGTGTATGTGTTAAAGAGGGTCTGAAATTTCCTTATCAGTGTACATGGAACAGGTAGCGGAATACAGCGGAATAGGTAGGTGAGCTTTGGCAATATCATCATCTTAAGGGCAGCTATTCTGTCCATCCAGGAGATTTCACCATATCTCTTCGAATTGATTTCCGAAGTGATAGTTGTTAGTAACTTTTCAAGGTTTTCCTTAATCACTATCGACTTGTTATGGGAAAGGAAGACCCCCCAGGTGACGGACTCCCCTGCATGACCACTTGAAAGAGTAAATGTGCTGTATAGCCTCTCTCTCATCCTGTGGGATATTAATGGAGTAGGCCTCTGTCTTGGCCACGTTCAGTTTATAATAGGAAATTTCCCCAAATTTTTGGAAAAGGGTCATCAATGGGAGGAGAGAGTCTACCGGGTCCGATAGGAAGACCATGAGGTCATCCGCGAAGAGAGCTAGCTTCTGGGGGGTGTCGTGTAGCTGCACGCCATGTATTAATGTTGATTCTCTAATGGCGATCGCCAGGGGCTCAATGGCTAGGACGAAAAGCAGGGGGGAAAGAGGACATCCCTGCCTGGTTCCATTGCTAATTGTGAGTTTAGGGGAGCAAAACCCCAGACCTCTAACAACCGCGGTAGGGGCCGAATATAGGGCCTTAGTCGCTGTAATGAAAGGGTCTGGTATTCCAAATGCCGACAGGGTTTGGAATAGGTAATCTCACCTCACCCTGTCGAACGCCTTCTCGGCATCTAATGACAGGGTGAGTACTGGAAGTCCCATATCTGCAGCCTCCGAGAAGATATTTAGGAGGCGCCGAGTGTTGTCAGTTCCCTGTCTCCCTTGGATAAAGCCTACTTGATCTAGGTGTATAATGGACTGCAGGTGTTTCCCCAGTCTGTTTGCCAAGATTTTGGCATAGATCTTAGCATCTACGTTAATAAGTGATATGGGCCTATAGCTGGAGCACAGAAGCGGGTCTTTACCTTCTTTGTGGATTGTGATAATGTTTGCTTCTAAAAATTCCGCCTTGAATGCGCCCTTAGCGGCTACATTCTGAAATACGCGGAGCAAGATTGGGATTATAATCGGGCTGAGTACACGGTAGAACATCACCGTGAACCCGTCTGGTCCAGGGGCCTTGTGGGGTGCAAGATCTTCAATGGCTATTTTGATCTCTTCCAGGGTAAACTGCCGTTCTAATTCGGCCCTGGACTCCTCAGATAGGGTGGGTATAGACAGTTTTCCTAGGAACTCAAGAATTTTGTTACAGTCGGATTCACCAGTCTCTTCTGAAATTTTAATATTATATAAAGAGGAATAGTAACTAGCGAACGCTTCACCTATTTCTTTGGGAGAGTGTACCTCGCCTCTGCTAGTCGCAATGCGGGGTATCCTGTTCTGTAGTGTGCGCTGGCGGAGCTTATTGGCCAGAAGTTTATCTGCCCTATTCCCCTTGTGATAATATAATTGTTTGAGTTTGTGTAAGTTTTCCTGGACCCGTGATAGATCTCTCTTGGAGATCTCTTCCCTTATGAGTCCAACTTGGTGGGCTACTTGGGTGCTGGGGCTCAGCTTGTTTGTCTGCTCTAGGGCACGCAGGTCCCTATACAGTGTTGCTAAGGATTGGCTACTCTCTTTACGCTGTCGGGCCGTTTTTTTGATAAAGTGTCCCCGGAGGTACGCTTTAAGAGCGGCCCAAACTATGTTTATATCAGTGGCACCCGTGTCGTCATGTGATAAGAACTCCTTCACAACCCCCTGGAGTGCTGGTAGTTCTATATCTGATAGCCATTGCTCGGGAAGTCTCCATGGAGGTCTATGCGTCAGGGCTTGTAGTGTATTGAGATCTAGGCAGACCATGTCATGGTCTGACCATGTACAGGGCCTAATGGCAGGATTAGCGAATTGGTCCAGGGACCACGAGTCACAAAATATATAATCCAGTCTGGAGTATGAATTATGGGCCTTTGAGTGATGAGTGAAGTCTTTTACTGAAGGCGCCAGACACCTCCAAGCATCATACAGGTTGTGTTGGTATATAAGTTTTCGAAAGGCATTGGAAGTAGAGGAAATGTTTCTGTCAGAATGTGTCGTGAGGGTGGACTGTTTGTCTACGGCTGGGTCCCAAACCATGTTGAAGTCCCCCCCAATGAGTAGATAACCCTTTTTAATCTGGTTTACATGTGTTAGAAGTTTGCGAAGGAAGGGGATCTGCTTGGAATTGGGTGCATATAGCGAAACTAAAGTAAATAGTATCTGATTGAGTGAACAAATGAGTATCAGAAATCTGCCTTCAGTATCTCTTTCAACATATTCCATTTTAAAGGACAGATCCCTACTTATCAAAATGGCAACTCCTTTGGTCTTGCCATCCGAGTTAGAGGCAGCTTCACACACAGGGTAATACTGGGAAATCCCAGAGATCCGAGGTTCCCCTACCCAGTGCGTCTCTTGTAAGAACATGATGTGGATTTTGTGTGTTAGAGTATACATCTGTAATAGTTTCCTCTTAGTGGGGGAGTTTAAGCCCTGTGTGTTAAGTGTGGCTATGCGGATGGGGGCCATTATGTGAGTGATGGAGCGGTAGCCTGGGTCGCTAAGAATGAAAGATCTAATTAATGTTCAGGTGGGGGAGTTTCGGGTTTGCACTTGTGGAGGGTAGGAGTACGTAATGCACTGTGAAATGAGGAGTATTACTAAGGAAAAACCTCTGACTGGTTAATAGTGATAAATATACACTTTCGCAATGAGTGCACCAACCGGGCAAAGCCAGTGGGGCACAACTACTATATTGGGGGAGGAGCTAGGCGGAGAGGGGTCCAGAGCCCCGCCGGCCTAGGATGTACTTTAAGGTTCTATGAGAAAGGTAAAACATAAGGGTTGCATATGCATGTCATATATGATAAAACATTCAATACTGTAAACCTTGAAACAAAAACATTGAGCTCAACAAGTTAAATCTTAACAGTGCTAAACGATAAAACGTAAAGGTATCAGGGGAGCAATAACCACTATTCCCTTTTCAGACAGTGTATAATTCCCTATGGTTAATATGGAGCCCTATGTGTTGTGTGGCCCGACTCTTGTTAGGGGTACAGTGTGTGTTCCGTTATATCTGGGCCAATTAGAGGGAAGGTTTGAGTCAGAGACTGGGACGTGTCATGTTGTAGTCAGATACATCAGTCATAGTCAGGGGCCTAGGTCTGATGGTTATAGTACTGTTAGGGGGTCCGGGTCTCGAGAGGGCATTGAGTCTCTCCTGGTCTATGAACCGCTTGCTGTGGGTTTATTAGTCATTACTGTCAGTAATGTATTGTCATAGGTCGCAGGAAGGATAGTGTGGTCGTCCCACGTATCTGTGGCAGAGAAACTAATGGCTCAGTAGTTGTTAAGCAGGGCCCAGCCTAATAAGGGGCATTTGATTTAAACCCTAGGGAAATGGTGGTCATATCATCGTTATGCGCTATCTAATGCATGTGTAACCTAGGGTCAGTCACTTCTGTTGGCTAACGTCAAAAGGGGTAGCATAGTGTAAGGTGAGAGTAGTCAAGAGCTCAGCGATACATTTCAACACAATTAAAACAACAGTGTATGCATTGTTAGCAATAGATAATAAACAAATTAAAGACTATGGCTAGTGTCCATTATTTAGGTAGTTAAGTAAGCTATACTAAGCAGGTATATTGATCTCACCCGTCTTCTTTCCGCTTAGTCTGGGAAGTCATTTTTGAGCTTTAGGGGACATTTCCCCCCAAGACTGTCCATTCTTTTACTTTCAAGGAGTACAGTAAGTAGAGTGAGTAAGGTATGCAAGGCATGCAAGCAGGCTCTCTATGGGTCCATCTCCTGATGGGGTCCTGTGGAGTCTCTGAGCTTTTTGATGGTCTCTGTGGACTTTCCGGTGGAGCCAGAGAGTCTTTGAGGTAAAGGTTTCCATGGCGGGGCTGATGCTCTCAGGCCAGTGCCCAGCCCTGGGTCTGTGGAGTGTTCTATTTCATCCCTAGGGAGCATGTCCCATTTTTGTAGCAATTCACGTGCCTGTTGGGGGGTGGTGGCCACAAATTGGTGACCATCTTTCGTGATAAAAAGCCTTACTGGAAACCCCCACCTGTATTTTAGCTCTTTTTCCCTCAAGATTTTGGTGAAGGGTTGGAAGTGCCTGCGGAGCTGTAGCGTGTCGGTGGAAAGGTCTGGGTATACTTGCAGTCCAGCATATTCTTCAGGTAGGCGCTTATCTCTAGCCAGAGCTCTGAGGATTTTTTCCCTGTATGTGTAGTAGTGCAACCTCACTATCACGTCTCTTGGTTGCCCTCCGTCCGCAGACCGTGCTCTAAGCGCCCTGTGTGCTCTGTCTATAAGAGCCTCAGTATCTGCCACAGGTCCCAGTACCATGTCAAATAGGGCATGTAAGTATTTCTCTAAATCTTGTGGTAAGATTGATTCTGGTATGCCCTTAATTCGTATGTTATTTCGGCGCGATCTATCCTCTAGATCGGCCAGCTTCAATTCCAAATCAGTAATTTGAATGGCTAGAGACTGGGAGTAACTGAGGAGGTTGGTGTGGTCTATTGTGAGGTCTTCTTGTTTGCGCTCCAGCGCGTCTGTGCGCTCTCCAATGAGGCCAATGTCTCTCTTCAAATCCGCATGGGATCTGTCGAATCTCTTGGTTAGGGAGTCATGATGTGAGGATAGTAGAGATTGAATGGCATCTATCATATTGTTATTTGAGCTATTGGTTGCCCCTAGGGCCTGTGAAGCTTTTTGCATTAGCGCTGACCCGGTCTGGGTATCTGAGGCACTTCCAGTATCTGAGTATTCATCCTCTGATCTTGTCCGGAGTGTGTCGGTACGAGGATGGAAATTATCTACAACAGTTCTCTTTGGCTTGGTATGGGGTTTCTGTTTTCTTTTATGAGACTGTGACATGTTGCTATAGTAGGAGATGGAGCTACGTATGAAGAGTTGTGTGTTGTTGCCGAGAGCCTGCCTGCTTTGCATATGCTAAAAGGGGTACATCAGCCGGCGGGGTCACGGACACTTAGTGTCTATTTACATGTTGTCATGGGCCGATCCCTACAGAGAGAGAATAATATTCAAGCAGGGACAGTGTATTCTTAGAGTCTTGTGATGAAATGTCTTATCTCTTGTAGGTGGTTAGTGAGACTGTAGGAGAATGTGGTATGACCCACTGCCACAAGCGACAGCAGGAAAGGGGAGAGGAGAGCGTACACTTGCTAAGTATCTGATAATATTTCAACAAGGAGAGGAGATATCTTAATACTTCAGGGAACAACAGAGAGAAGAGGAGGTGGTCTTACTGTTTGTCAGTGAGCTGTTGTCTGCAAGCTAAACAGAATTGTCCCAAATGTTACGCTGCCACAGGGAGAAGCAAAATTCAAGTAATTTGTTATTACCTCTGAAGATTCTATACTCCAGGTGTCAGAGCCAACCAACTCCAATTGCAGGTATCTTAGGAGTGAGCCTCAGTAGTGGCCCTATGGGAGAATATTACAGCACCTTGCAAGAGAAATCTTTATATAGAGAAAAAAAAAACAAACAGCAGCATGTCTATCTCTGTTATGTCAGTAAATGTAACTTCTGCTTAGGATATCTCTCTAAGGTAAGCCAGACTCTGGAAATCTGACAGCTTCAAATTTTAACACATTTGCATAGTTATGGAGAGCTGTGAAAGCTACAGCATGCGGGAGTGTCACAAGATAAAATTGTAGTTATGGACACAGATTTTTTTGATGAATAAAGGTGCTATGAAGTCCACTTCTGTCTCATGTCATAACAGAAAAAGGAAGGAGCAAATCTTGTATGTGCAAGAGAGTTTTATCTGCAGGCAAAGACCAACTTGACCCAGTTAATGAGTGATCTCAGGTAACTGCAATGTGTAGGGAGATTACAAATGCTTCTGGGGGTTCTGCACTGAGGAGTTCTTATCTTTCTTTTGTTGATAAAAATTTCTCCAGATATAAACCAGCAACAGTAAATCTGTGTGAGAGTGCTCTCTTCTATCTTTTATATTTGGTGCTGAAGACAACTCCCGGCTCCTGCCGCCGGAGCGCTGAGTACTGAAAGGTAGAGATGAAGCCTCTTAGGCCTCAAGATGGCGATTGTTCGCGCCAATTTCCTTTAGTCGAGTCTTTTATTTCCCCCCCCCCCCTCTAGCGAGGCACTTATCTTGTCTCCGCTATGTCGCCAATGCTGCCGGGGTTTTCCTCTATATAACCCACAGTGAAGGTGGGAACTGTGAGTCGCTGCAAATAGCCCAGAGTACAGCTGGCAGCAGCGCTACACTGCCTCCCAGATCGCATAGTTGTTAGACAGCTGCTGCACCGGAGCGGGGCCCCGACCCTATGGGCAGCAGAGTTATGGATCCGGGAGAGCAGTTGGGGACTAGCGCAGGCTTAGTAGTTAAGCGGAGGTGAAGCACTCACAGCTTACCGGCCGGTCCCTTCTTTCTCACTAACGGCACTCAGTCTGGTGAAGGCACTTTCTCCCACTTCCAAATTCGGCGTCACAGAAAGACTCTGATTGAGCACTGCTCCGGTGGTCCTGATGATCCTGACTAAAGCAGAGTGTCCGGTGGTGATTATAACTTTTGCAGGGTTATCTATATGTTAATTTTTTAGCCTAAATTAGATTTTAATGAGAGAGCTCCAGTAAGATGCGTCTCTCCAGTTTGACGGTTAGCTCCGCCCCCCTATTTCTGCTTTATATTGTTTAAAGGGACACTGAACCCACATTTTTTCTTTTATGATTCAGATAGAGCATGAAATTTTAAGCAACTTTCTAACTTACTCATATTATAAAACTTTCTTTATTCTCTTGGCATTCTATTTGAAATGGAAGAATGTAAAAGATGCCGGCCCATTTTTTGTGAACAACCTGGGTTGTCCTTGCTGATTGGTGGATAAATTCATCCACCAATAAAAAAGTGCTGTCTAGAGTCCTGAACCAAAAAAATAGCTTAGATGCCTTATTTTTCAAATAAAGATAGCAAGAGAACGAAGAAAAATTGATAATAGGAGTAAATTAGAAAGTTGCTTAAAAATGCATTCTCTATCTGAATCACAAAAGAAAAAAATTGGGTTCAGTGTCCCTTTAAGCACCAAACAATAATCTATTATTTACATCTGCAACCTTGATTCCTAATAGTTCTCTTGAATATCACACTGGTTTACTAGCAGGCATTTTCACTTTCCAACCACTAGGTGGCCACTAGACTGAGTAGAGAAACTCCTGTGTCAAAAACAACTGCTATTACTAGGTACTGTTCCCTTCTCCTTATCCCAGAGACTATACTTGGTATCTTGATCAGTCTCTTATTGCTACAGGTTTGTGAATGTGGCTTGTTGTTTTCTTTTGTCTGTGCTGCCTTATATATTATAAACTATAATAATGGCCAGTTCTGGCACCTGTATCTTTATCCTTCATAATCATAACACAGTTTTAGGCTTTTTTATAATGCAGTTCTGCTTACAGCATCAAATCAGAAATCTTATTGTTCTATATGTACACAAAAGACCCAAGAGTGGTCTGATTTGTATATTGAAGAAATGAAAATGAGGACTATACAGTGTACATGTATTCTTATGTCTTACAGGCAACTGTTACTCTGATGTGAGCTTTCTGTTGTTGTATTGCCCGCATGTTTTGTACTCTCTTAAATGTCATCAATAAAAAAAAAAAAAAAATTGGAAACATTACAGATAATTCTTAAAATGTAACATTTTATCGTTATGCTAATAGGCCATTTTAATAATGGAATGGTTTAATAGGAGTAATACTCCACTATGTGTTTGAAACATTTTACGAAAAGCATGTGGCTGTTGCACTAATGTTCAGGACTAATCTAGACCATTTATTTTGTAATACCAAAGACTGACATTCTAATGTGGAAAGCTGAAATTTTCAGCCCCTTTCCATGCTCTATTCAAAAGTTAAGGCTATTTGAAAAAATCTGTTTCTTTCTTATGACACGGTGAGTCCACGGAAAGATCAATTACTGTTGGGAATATCACTCCTGGCCAGCAGGAGGAGGCAAAGAGCACCACAGCAAGCTGATAAGTATAATTTCCCTTCCCACAACCCCCAGTCATTCTCTTTGCCTTCAGTCCAAGGAGGAGGTGAAGCTTAGGAGGGCTGTTTCTTCTTTTTGGGCCTTCAAGAATGAGGCCTCTGTGGAACAGATTTGCAAGGCTGCGACTTGGTCTTCTTTGCACACTTTTTCTAAATTCTATAAATTTATACTTTTGCCTCAGCTGAAGCTTCCTTTGGGAGAAAGGTTCTGCAAGCAGTGGTGCCTTCCGTTTAGGTTACCTGTCTTGTCCCCTTCCTAATCATCTGTGTCCTCTAGCTTGGGTATTGATTCCCAACAGTCATTGATGATTCCGTGGACTCACTGTGTCATAAGAAAGAGAAAACAAAATGTATGCTTACCTGATAAATGTCTGTTTTTCAGACAGTTTTTTTTTTATAAAAAATGACTGGGGGTTGTGGGAAGGGAAGTCATACTTATCAGCTTTGCTGTGGTGCTCTTTGCCTCCTCCTGCTGGCCAGGAGTAATATTCCCAACAGTAATTGATTCCGTGGACTCGCCATGTCAAGAAAGAGAGAAATTTATCAGGTAAGCATACTTTTTTTTATCATGAAATAAATGTTCATTTGCATCATTGTGCTGTATTACACAACGTGATACTGATCTTTTCATAAAAATATTGAAATGATCTGCTTGTGCTAGGGATTAGATTTTAAGAATGTACAAAATGCTTGTTATACCTCAGGGACTCAATTTATGTAGTGCTAGGGGATGAAAATAACGATTAAAGGTGTAAGAGTTGCCAGTATTATATAATGTGTGTTGACAATAGCAAGTTGTGCCCATTTTTTAATAGACCTTTCCACCTTTTAAGGGACATTTAAATTTGTTTATATGTGCTTAGTATATGTCGGCAGTAAATGCTGAAATCCAAAAAATTTGCTTACAAATAGTTTTAGAAGTACTGTAGAATTTTCAATTAAGTTACAGGAAAAGAGAGCAATGTACATAGCAATTGTTTATTTTTAACTAAATATAAATTAATATTTTTAACAATACTTAAATACATAATATTTTGTGTCCTTTGACGCCCAAATCTTTGTAATACCCTGAGTAAAAACACCCTCAAAACCACTTCTATAAGATGATTGATTTCCTTTTAACCTTGTGACATTCTTCTATCACTGTGGTTTCTGCAAATATAACTTTTCCTGTAGCTCTTTTTCCAACAAAGGCAAACATTTACTTTTTTTTTTTTGTCTCCATATAGGTTTCCACCAACATCACCATTGAAGCCATATCCAAAACGACCTCCATATCGTGTTGAGCCTATTAAATTTCCGCAATGGACTGATGAGCAACCTGGGGTTTCCCAAGACTACATTCCTATAAAACCTGTTGTTATGGTATGTCATTTAAAATGAGGGGATTTTTTGTGGTGTTTAATATCTTTAAGAGCCTCTACTTCATACAATAAGTTCACTATGTAGGTATCGGGTAATGACAGGTGACTTTAACCCCACTTTACAGTATGGGGTTTTATGCTTTTTTGTTTTGTGACTGGGGCTAATCAGACAACTTATCCATACTTTTGCAGGTGATCATTATTACCCATATTTGTGAACACAAGCAAACCCAGAGGGACATGGGACTGCATCAGAGCATTTTCTTATTGCAGCTTTATATCCCTTCAACTGCTGCTGGGGCAG
This sequence comes from Bombina bombina, assembly GCF_027579735.1. NCBI lineage: Eukaryota > Metazoa > Chordata > Amphibia > Anura > Bombinatoridae > Bombina > Bombina bombina. The sequence continues at coordinate 155,822,438 of NC_069500.1, read as the reverse complement.
TCATCTGTAGCTTAGAGGAATGTGAGATTCTCCTGTTTCAAATCAAGTTTCTTGTTCATCTAAGGGGTGTAGGGTATGAAAATAAGGGTTCTGTAATTCCTGGGGCACTTCCTCACATGACATAGTGACATTGGCAATGAGGAGGAATTATTGGCCTGCTGCTGCACACTGCTCTGTGTGAGGGGTTGACTGTTCTCTGCATCCTAGCAGTCCCACTGAAATAGGTGTATGAAACAGTGATACTTATACAGGGCTAGATTTATTAAAGGGACATTAAACACTAAATACATTATTGTTCTTCTTAAACAGGAAGAGTCCACAGCTGCATTCATTACTTTTGGGAATTCTGAACCTGGCCACCAGGAGGAGGAGGCAAAGACACCCCAGCCAAAGGCTTAAATACTCCCCCCACTTCCCTCATATCCCAGTCATTCTTTGCCTTTCGTCACAGGAGGTTGGTAGAGAAGTGTCAGAAGTTCGAGTTAAGTCTCTTATGGAGGGTAGTACTCTTCGAAATGGGACTGGAGTTTAAGTAATCCTGTCAGCCTCTCAGTGAGAGCATGGATGAAGGTTAGAGTCTGGAAATGCAGGGAGAGTCTTTCTGCGAAACCATCCCGACTTATATTAACAATTCCTTGGCAATCGGCATTGATGAGTTTCGCTGCCTGCCTTTATTCACTCAAGTCCATGTCAGAAGCGAGGCTACTATCTGTCACACTTGAAGGGCTGTTTTTCTGTTCCATGGCGCAGATTCTGGTAAGATCGTTTAATTTTATTTCCTTATGTGAATGTAATGGTAACGAGAGAAGGTAGGGTCCCAGTGGGACTCCTTTTATCTTAAAATAGGAATCATGGGTTAATATCTCCTGAGGGGGGTTATTGAACGGGGTACATTAATCATGTTTATGTGGTTCTATCTTCTAATGTGTAGTAATTATTTGGCTAATGGCTTTTCGGAACATAACTGCCTTATCAATTGGCGCCATCTCTTTAGATTTGCACGCTCTTTTTTTGTGACTGGCACGGTGCACCTCGTGATAGGTTGCGTTGTTTTCCACTTCCGTATGCTGACTGTGTGGCGACAGAGAGAGTCTGCTCGTTGGTTGTCTGGTTCACAGGAGGTGGTGAGTTCCCCAGCCATTGGGTGTTTAAAAAGGGTGCCAGTTAGTCATTTTTGTAATCCCAAGATTATGGATTATTCCGATTTTGATTTTTTTTTTTTTTTTTTTTTTTTAGATACGGATGTCTCCGATGTGGAGAATACGTCTTGTGATGAATATGAAATTACCCGGGTTATCCATGCCCATCAGTTATGTTCTGATTGCCGTTCTAGAGTACTCTCTTCTTCCGACTCGGGGACCTTAGAGTGTATTGAGCCATCCTCCCCAGAGGATTCTATGTCTCGTGAGGAGCGTGCCCCAGAACCTTCCTTTGCTACACAAGCAGGTGTCCCTATGGCCTTCTCCGGAAGGTAGCTTGTTTCCTCCAGAGGTTACGGCACGGTTCTGCATGGCCATATCTATGGCGCTGGCTCACTTATATCTCCCAAGTGAAATATTTTTAAGGTACTGTCCGTGTTCTGTCAACCAGGACCCATGGGGCGTGGGATCACCTGATTAAGTTAGGCCTTCTGGGCCGGGGTCGTTTATTGATCCGGCGAGGGATAATTTTGCTTTCTGTTTATAGGCTGGCACGTCTTTGTGTTCTACTGAGGCATGTTTTGGCGGTAATAGAGTATTCCAGTCCTAGTGTGCCAAGGGATCCGAGGCCTTAGATGCCAGATGGCAAGCTGGGTTAGACGTTTGGGGATGAAGCTAATCTCCTTGTCTTCTCTGTTTTTCTTTCTTTTATGTATCGGTTCCAGTTCTGAGCTTGGGTGAATGGGGCCTCTGATCGGCTGGTCCTGTTGGCGTACCCATTCACCTTGGGCGTTGACCCGCAGGTGCTGCCTTAGTTTTTATTTTATTTTAATCCAGATAGGATGTATTTGATTTGTTTTTAATAAGCTCACGTCTGATATAATTTCCGTTTTGGGAACGTTCTTTCTCTGGAACTGATACTTGTGATTTTGTGGTTGCATGGGTGCTTCCTTGGAAGTTGCACACTTTTGGTTAGGAACAAAGTTATGTTCTAATTCATATTATTGAAACTTTGAGTCGATTTTTTTCTTGGACAGTTTTGGGGTGTCCTTGTACTAGGCAGGTACTTGTTGGGCGCTATATGCTGTTCCTTGGGTTTATGTCACCCTTGTGGTGCTGATTATCCTGTCGGATTCTGAATGTCATTTGGCCTATTGATATCGACTCCGGGCTTGGATCCTATTGCGAAGTATGGGGCCTAGTGTGTAGATCCAATGCTTCTGGGAGGAAGGTTGGGAGTTCCTATATAGATGAATGTGCCCAATCTCGTCTGAACTCTGTAGCTGAGCAGGGTTGGGCCTGGTTAGTACTTGGATGGAATACCAGGTACTACAATTTTGCTTGTGTTACGTGACTGACTTTTTTTCAGGACGTCATCAGGGTTCCTAAGGGTCCCTGGGGACTCGAAACCGTAGTCTGGAGGTCTGGTGTTCCAGGTGATGGACATTTTATGTCTTAACTTGCGGTATCTTCTGGATGTCGACTCTTGTAGCCTAGTCGCATTTCTTTTGCAGTGGCAGAGTTTTTTTTCTTTTCTTCCCGTTTTGGGTTGGTTCATCTGTTATGGAAGTGCGGAGCATGTCCTCCTTCCTTTTTCTCAGTGTTTCATTTGCTCCAGTACATGGAGTGCAGGGGTCACCCTGCCTTTTCTGCCAGGAGCTGCAAGGCTCCCATTGTTATTCCTGTTGCAGGGATTTCGGGAGACCGATCTGGTAAGGATTTATGGAGACTGTCGTCTCAGTCTAAGAACTGCCCCTTGTCATACCATGGTCTTTAGACTCTTGGGTGCTATCCTTCAATCTTAAGCAGATCTAGCCATTTGGCCTTGAGGGTAGGAGGTCCGTGGTCAGTCACAGACTTTTTCCTTTCAGGGGTCTGGGAAATGACCTTCCTCTACACCAGTGTGTGGATCAGGTCGTTCGTCCGGTCTACTGAGGATAGCCTTGCGATCCAAGGGTACTGGCTGCCCATTTCTTCAACTGGTCAGGAGTTTTTTTTCAAACTCTTGGGTTTGAGGCTGTTGCTAGGTATTCTATGTCTACGGACTATAGATGGTGGAGGGCTCTGTCTTAGGTGCACTCCTACCATGGGAGGCAGCTGATAGATGCCTCAGGAATTTAGATCTTTAGATTGGTTCCGTTTTTTTGAGGACTCTGGCTTTAGGACCTTTTGGGTTTGATTCTCCCCCGTGTACCTTTGAGGGCAGGGTTTCTAACTCTCATGGGAGATTACTGTCTGCCTGAGGCTTAAGTTTGAGGTATCTTTGATGGGACCCTACTTGTCTTCTGGGACATCTGTGCTTCCTTGTAGATTCCAGTTGTCGTTTCAACTGGGCTGGCGATATTGGCCGAAGGGTCTCGCCTATATTGGTAGGGTGGTTACCATTGCTTGCTCCCTTTTCCTTTTTACCTAGGGTGGGGGATGGGTTCTTGCGTGTTCTCCTTGACTTGGAGGTACCTCAGTATCTGTGAAGGCCCGTGGGTCCTTTGTTTTTCTTGCCTCGTAGGATTTTTTCCCCTTCCTGGCGTACTCAGAATCACGGAACTGGATTCTGGTATTAGGATGCTGGAGGGCCAGAGTACTTTCTTCCCTGGGGGGGGGGGGGGGGGAGTGTTCCTCCTTCTGGAAGGCTGCAGTGTTAGGGGTTTTTGGACCCGAGCACAAAGTTACCTGTCATGGCTCATGGTGCATGCCAGTTTTAGTAACGGTCAGAGTTCTACTCTGGGGTTTTGATTCCTTGTAGATCCATCCTTTTTTGGTGGGGATGTCTTCATCTCTGTGGAAGTTACCCTGTTGCATGGATCTGTTGGAACATGGTCCTTTTTGTTCATCAAAATCTAGATTCTCTGAGGCTGACTGCGTGGAGATTGAATGCTTAGGTTTCTCTGAGAGGGTTATTGACACTCTCTCATTCAGGCTTGTAAGCCTGTTACTCGTTGCATCTTTCATAAGGTGGGGAGAGCTTACTTATTCTGGTATGAAGAGCGTGGTTTAGCCTGGCATAGGGTTAAGGCTGCCAGGATTTTTCCTTTCTCCAGGAGGGTATGGAGAAGGGCCTTTCTGCCAGTTCCCTCAGGGGACAGATTTTGGTCCTTTCTCTTTTGCTGCACAATAGGCTTGCAGAGCTCCCTGACGTGCAGTCTTTCCTTAAGGCTCTGATTAGGATCAGACCTGTGCTTAGATCTAACGCTCCTCCTTGAAATTTTGAATCGTGTTCTTTTTTTTTTTTACAGCGGGTTCCGTGTGAGCCTATGCATTCAGTTGACATTAAATTGTTGTCCTGGAAGGTTCTTTTTCTATTAGCTATTTGGTCGGCACGCAGAATTTCTGAAATGGCTGTCTTGCATTGTTAGTCTCCTTATCTGGTGTTCCACACTGATAAGGCGGTCCTACGCACCCTTTTGGGTTTTCTACCTAAGGTGGTGTCTGATTGTAACATTCGGAGATTGTGTTTCCTTCCTTATGTCCTACTTCATAATCTGGATGTGGTTCGAGCTTTGAAGTTTTATCTTCAAGCTTCTAAGGATTTTAGGCTAACTTATTCCTTGTTTATCTACTCTGGAAAGCGTAAGGGTCTGAAGGCCTCTTCAACTGCCTTATCTTTTTGGTTGAGGAGTGTTATACACTTATCTTACGAGTCAGGATTACGGCTCATTCCACTAGAGCAGTGGCTTCCTCTTGGGACTTTAAGAACGAGGCCTCTATGGATCAGATTTGTAAGGCGGCTACCTGGTCCTCCTTGCATACTTTTTCAAAATCCTACAAATTTGACGTTTTTGCTTCGGCTGAAGCAGTTTTTGGGAGAAAGTGTTCTACAGGCTGTGGTGCCCTCAGATTAGGGCCCGTCTTTCCTTTACCCCTCCCGTTATTATTCAGTGTCCTCTAGAGCTTGAGGATAGTTTTCACAACAGTAAGGAATGATGCCATAGACTCTCCTCCTATTAAGAAGGAAAACATAAATTATGTTTACCTGATAATTTCATTTCCTTCTGTATGAGGAGAGTCCACGGCCCCCACCTTTATACTCCGCTGGGCGGACCAAAATTTGTTTTCTCTTCCGGCACCATTTATTCCCTGATATTTCTCCTACTGTTCCTTGTTCCCTTGGCAGAATGACTGGGATATGAGGGAAGTAGGGTTAGTATTTAAGCCTTTGGCTGAGGTGTCTTTGCCTCCTCCTAGTGGCCAGGTTCAGTATTTCCCAACAGTAAGGAATGATGCTGTTGACTCTCCTCATACAGAAGGAAATTAAATTATCAGATAAGCATAATTTATTTTTTTATACTCCAGTTACTGCAAGTCTGGGCATCTGCTGATTTATGTTGGGGGGGGGCATCAGATTTATGCAGCTCTTCTGTTTTTTCAAAATATTAAAAATGTTGAGTACAAAGCAGAGTTTTACAGATGAAGTCATTTATATCTGCATTATTATTCATTTTGCAAATGAACAAAGCTCAGCATGAGCTGTTTTTACTTTTAGTGAATACTAATGCTTGTATTTCTATTATGCTCTTCTGCTAATTATGTTCTAAAATAGCCTACGGTTACTAAAAAAAGCTTGTATTTTTTATTTATTTTTTATTGTAAAAATAACACTATAGTCTAGCAGGCATGGGAAATCCAGTGTTAAAGGGACATGACTGCATTAAAGTATATTGTAATATCAAATGTTTTAGTATGTGTACTAAAAATGTTTTAAATTTAAATACAACAATTTAACAGGTATGAACAACAAAGTCATAGCATAGATCACAGATCCATATACTCATGATCTGTGAGAAACGGCAACAAGAATAACAAAGTAAACTACTTGTCCACATACCTATTAAAGTTTTTACCATTGAGAACTAATGAAAGTAGGTTTATTAAGTTTGATTTATAGTTTAAAAAGGAGGGTGAGGCGCCCTTTCTGTTCACCCTTACACCCACTTTTCTTTCTTCCCTTTCCTTCATTGTTTCAATAACATGTGATATCATGAATGAGTTCATTTCTTGCTGCAATCTGAAAGGTTTAGTGGTGAGTGAAACTATTTGTATAGGAATTGTCATTGTTCACTCTGTTCAATTGATTCAAACTGTTAGACCCGTTCAATCTGTTTAATCTGATTAATATGAAGGAAAATGTATTACATTGACTGCCTATATGTATTCTGTTATACATCAATAAAAAGTATTGACATTAAAAAGGAGGGTGAGGAAATGGGTTCATGAGTCAAAATAGGTTAAAACTTTAGCCATTTCGTAGTATCTCTATCTGATGAAATAACTAATTGTAGAATTATAGTTTTCCAATGTTAGGGAATTATTTGCCTGGCGCAGTTAAGAATGAGTTGGAGGACTTTAGATTTAACTTTATTCTTTAAGATTTGCCATGCTCCCCACAACCCCTCCAACACTGCTTGTTCAATGATCTGTACATGGATTTCTGATATTCAGGGGTGAGTGCCTGTGTAACAAGTTTACAATTAGTTTCTAGAATGCTAGTTGCTATTGCAGATTTGGCTGCTGTAATAAAAATCTTACCCCACTCTTCTCTAGATGGGGAAGAGAGCAAATCTCTGTTCCAAGAGCGAATATACAAAAAAGGGAGAGCTTGTAGGGTTTATCAATAGTTTATATATTAGAATGATATCTCCCCTAATTGAAGAGGTATAGCTGCATACGCTTTCAAATGGTTGTAATGGTCTAATGAAACAGGACTTCTTTGGGTGAGTGTAGAAAAAATGTCTAAGTTGAATATATTTAAGCCAACTAGTTTAGATGGGCCCTCTGCGTCAGATAATTCTTGTCTTTCCAGGATGTGGCCATTAGAGAGAGTTTTATATAATGAGTGGAACTCGGCAAGTGTAGTACCCTGAACTGAGAATTAGGATGTATAAATAGGTACATAAGGGTTTTCAATTAAGGGGAGATGTATTTGAGGAAAAATTAAGATTGCGTCTGAGTGTCCCCTACCAGGTATGCTGCAACTCCACTTATAACAGGAAGTCTTGAATTGCTTTGGGCCAGCAAGTAAGTGGAGTCCAACACATCTGTCGGCATTGTACTAGATTATGTTCAAGGTACACCCATTCCTTATGTTGCCTAAATCTACACCTGGTTACTCATTAAAATCACTACCTGCTTATATTATGCAGTGTTTGTGGCATGCCCAACCCCCTGGATGATCTAGGATGAAACATTATTACTCTGACAACTCTGGGGTGCTTGCAACTCTAAATTAAATCAGATATTAGAGCTTGCAGGCCAGGGATATAGGAGTCAGGGGGTGGTAAATATTTAATATATGGGGGTAGGACACACATCTTGACAGCATGGATATGGCCAATCCTTGACAAATGTTTATGTTGCCAGGAAATCAACTCTGATTCTAGCTCTGATTTAAAGTTTGTGTAGTATGAGGGTATAAGTGTAATCTATTTTCCAGATTGGTGGGTCAGTTGGTTTCTGAGCCATCATAAATAACTACAGAATAGTCTGACCATACAGTATGGCTAACAGATGAACCAGATAAGTTGGCCTAGGCTCTTATGGTCTAAAAGAAAGTAATAAAGCCTGGAGTATAACTGATTGAGTTTTGGGGGGAAAAGGTGTAATCCCTTTTGGTAGGGTTGAGGTATCTCCACACATCATGCAAACCTAGTTCCTTCAGACCCCTCCAGACAAATGTTGAAAGATCTCAGAGATTTGGGCTTTCTGTAATGAATTGTCCACACATGGCACAGGGCCAAGTTAAAGTCAATCACCAAAATGAATGCTGCTCTAGCAAATTCTTGAAGTCTGTTAAATGTGTTCCTGAATAATGAGACATGCCTAGTATTGGGGACATAAATATTCGCAATTGTGAGTAAGCTACCATAAAGTGTACCCTCTATGTTCCTATCTACATGTTGTATCTGGAAGGGGATAAGAGTCTGGAAAAGGATGCTGACTCCGGAATTAAATCAGATATGGAAGTGTGATATATATATATATATATATATATATATATATATATATATATATATATATATATATATATATATATCTCGAATCTGCCCTCCATGAGTCAACCACCTGAAGGTTCTGTGAAATAGACAATCCTCAACAAGAACAGTAACCAGACAGGATTTTTTCAAAAACAGGGTCAAATTTATTGACGTTTTGGGGAAGAAACCTCCCCTTCCTCAGAACATAAAGTGTACACAAACACTGCACCTTAAATAAGCAAACTAATACAAGAACACCTCCCACATCCTGTTCAGAAAAGGCGCCAATATTACATCACTTCCGGTTTCTAATATGTGACCCGGAAGTATTCCAACCGGTTACTTCCGGTATGTGCTTACACACTGGTGTAAAAATACTAAAAAAAAAATTGTGTCCCCAGCAGTTATACTCATTCTTATATACAACATTATGGTATAACATCATTATTGTGTTGAAATAAACTACAGAAGTTATACAACCACTTCCGGTACAAAATAGTGAACATTAAGTATATCACAAATATTATTATTACCTTAATGTCAATTAGTGCCATATTATAACTTACTTACTACAAGTGTTTATACAATCATATTCTATATAGATAACCACTCAACAGATGCCCAATCTTGTCATAGTGGTTTACTCAGCGTGCGTGTTATATGGCCGTCACTGGAAGTTACGTCACTTCCGGTTTTGATCATAACCCATCACACGTGTTTAGCGCCATGCATGGTAAATATTGTCGATCTATTTCATCCTAGCCTGAACAGGTAATAGAAACACACCACATGTGAGGACAATTAGAACTTTGTGCACCTACTACAGCCAAAGTGATAAAGGAAAGTGGTTGTATAACTTCCGTAGTTTGTTTCAACACAATAATGATGTTATACCATAATGTTGTATATAAGAATGAGTATAACTGCTGGGGACACAATGTACTAGCACTCAGTATTTACACAATAAGATAATGAGTATTTGGACATAGGACCGGACATCGCTACAGCTGAGTCCGGAATTTTTACTGAGATTTTAACTGGTGTCAGAAGGGCTGGCAGGCACCTCAGCAAGGTTAAGCTGAGGTGTAGAGGGGTTCTGCAATATTTGAGTACCTATTCGGCCATTTCTGCACACATAAATAAATAAATTACGTTTTAAAATTTAAAGAGAGAGTAACGTTTTTTCTGTGTTAATTTTTATTAAAAAAGTTAACTTTTATTTGATTAATCATCCATATGTGAGTCAGATTGGACCAAGAGGCCCTACAAAGTGTCAGCTTATGTTTTTGAAACAAATGTGGAACCACTAATCCCCTTTTCTGTTCCTTATATTGTGAGAGAACTTTACTATAGGGATAAAAAAGAAAATAATTCTGAGCCAACTCCTGTTAAGGCGGATGCTGTACAGGAGTCTATTAACAATGCTCAATATATGCCGCAAATTTCTACTCAAGTGTCCAAAATTTTTGTAGCCCACACATGCAGTGCCCTGCGCTTCCTCTCAAACTCCACCTGGAGTTACTTTGCAAGACATCTTCTCTGTCATTGGCGATATCTGATGCATTGTCTGCTTTTCCCATGCTGCAGGGAAACCGCTTGAGGAAATGTATGTAATCAGTGAATAACGTTGCTGATACAGTAGTAGTTATTCCGAATGTTTCTTGCCTGAAGAGGAAGATACTTAGGTAGTATATAAGGGGGAAATCTCAGACTCTGTCTGTGTAATACATTTATCTGATACTGAAGTCGTTTCAGTTTAAGCTTGAACACCTCCGTTTGCAACTTAAGGAGGTTTTAGCTACTCTGGATGACTCCGACACTAACGGCGTAGTCAATCCTAATAAGTCCAGTAAACTATACAAAGTTTTTGACATGCCCTCCATGGTAGAAGTATTTCCTGTACCAGATAGGGCTACAGAGATGATGCAAAGGAATGGGAGAAACTGGGTATCCCCTTGTTGCCATCTCCTATTTAAAAAAAAAAAAAAAAAAAAAAAAAAAGAATGTATGTACATCAGGATTTACAATGACAACCTGTGTTTTGTATTGATACTGTCACCAGTGCGGTGGCGTACTGGTTTGAGGCGTTGTCTGATTCTATTCGGACAGGCACTCCTCTTAAAGAAATCCAGGATAGGATAAAGGCCCTTAATTTACCCAATTCCTTTATTACAGATGCTTCCCTTCAGGTTATTAAGCTGGGAGCTAAGATTTCAAGCTTTGCCATATTGGCCCGCAGAGCATTATGGTTAAAATATTGGTCTGTGGATGCCTCATCTAATTCTAAACTTTTGGCAATTCCTTACAAGGGGAAGACCTTGTTTGGACCTGGTTTGACAGAGATACTTTCTGATACTATGGGAGGCAAGGAACATTCCCTCCCTCAGGATAAGAGAAATAAACAAAAAGGATGTCAGAGTATTTTCGTTCCTTTCGAAAGTTTAAGTGAAATCCACTCCTTCAAAGCAGGAGCAGTCTAAGCCTTCCTGGAGACCCAGTCAGTCTTGGAATAGGGGAAAGCAGTCCAGGTAGCCTGCTGTTGAATCAAGGACAGCATGAAGGGCCTGCCCCCGATCCGGGAGGACAGTGTGTCCAAGGGATACAAACTAGAGTTCAGGGCTTTTTCTCCCAGGGACAGTTTTCTGCTTTCAAGATTATCTGCAGAAAAAGAGAGGCGTTCTTGCACTGTGTATGGAACCTCTCCTACCTGGGAGTAATAGTTCCTGTTCCAATGCAGAAACAAAGTCTGGGATTCTATTCCAATCTGTTTGTGGTTCCCAAGAAGGAGGGAAGCTTCAGACCACTTTAGATCTCAAGAGTCTAAACAAGTTTCTTCAAGATGGAATCTGTTGTTTCAGTTTTTCCTTTGGTCCAAGAGGATCAGTTTATGACCACAGTGGATTTAAAGGATGCTTACTTACATGTTCCCATCACAAGGACCATCTCAAGTTCTAAGGTTTGCTTCTAGACAAACACTTCCAGTTTGTGGTTCTTCCATTTGGCCTTGCCACAGCTCACAGAATTTTCTACAAGGGTTCTAGGATCCCTGCTGGTGGTGCTCCGATTGTGGGGCATTGCAGTGGCACCTTATCTGGAGGTTCAGGCGCCGTCCTTTCAATAAGCAAGTTCACTCATGGAAATGTGATTATCTTTCCTGCGGTCTCACGGATGGAAGGAATATTTGGAATCGTTTTCTTGGAGAACTATATTAGTTTTCCTCATCCATGAAGTCTGACAGTAGTCAGGAAATCAAAGATTTTCGATTCTTGCCTAGCACTTCAGTTCTCTCTTCGGCCATCAGTGACTCTGTGCATGGAGATAATTGGGCTGATGGTAGCGGCATTATACATCACCCCGTTCGCCCGTTTCCACCTCAGACCTCAACAGTTAAAGCATTCTCAGGTAGTGGAACAGAGAGTATGCGGATTTGTCTCTGCGGTTACAGCTGGTGCAGGAAACAAGGGATTTTCTACTTTGGTGGTTGTCTCAGGATCTTCGCTCCCAGGGCAACTGCTTTCGCAGTTCTTCCTGGGTGATTGTGACAAGATGCCAGCCTTTTGGGTGGGGAGCAATGGACTCGTTTGGAGTCTGTTCTACCCATAAACAATCTAGAATTGGGAACAATCTTCAATCCCCTTCTGGCCTGGCCTCAGTTAGCTTCGGCTTGGTTCATCAGGTTCCAGTCGGGCAATATAACCTCAATGACTTACATCAATGTCAGGGAGGAAGTCGGAGTTCCTTGGCCATGACAGAAGTAGCCAAGATCATTCAGTGGGCTGAGACCCACATTTGCTGTCTGTCGGCGATCCACATTCCAGAAGTGGATATCTGGGAGGCGGACTACTTAAGCAGGCAGACCTTTCTCCCAGGGGAGTGGGTACTCCATCCGGAAGTGGTTTTTTTTCCAGCCTGATTCTCGAAGGTGGTCAGTTGGAATTGGATCTCATGGCTTCTAGTCAGAATGCCAAGCTTCAGAGATATGGGTCGAGGTCAAGGAACCCTCAGGCTGTAATGATAGACACTTTGGTGGTACCTTGGAATTTCAGTCTTGCATACCCATTTCCTCTGTTTGCTTCTCTTCCTCGAGTTATGGCTCAAATTAAGCAGGAGAGGGCGTCTGTGGTCCTCTTTGCACCGGCAGGGCCTAGCAGGATTTAGTATACACCTTGGAGACTTCCGTTGAGGAAGAACCTTCTATTTCAAGGACCCTTCTTTCATCCAAGTCTAGTTTCTCTAAAGCTGACTACTTGAAGATGTACGCTTTATTTTATCCATGCGTGGATTTTCGGAATCAGTCATTGAGACCATGATTCAGGCTCATAATCCTGTGACTAGGAAAATTTACCATAGGATATGGTGTAAATATTTATACTGGTGTGAATCCAAAGGCTAGTCTTCGAGTAGAGTTCGGTTCCTAGACTTATGTCCTTTCTCCAAGTAGGCTTGGAGACAGGATTATCAGCACGTTACCCTAAAGGATTAAATAGCTGCCTTGTCTATTGTGTTACATAAACGTCTGGTGGATTTACCAGATGTACACTTGTTTGGTCAGGCCTTGGTCAGGATCAGACCTGTGTTCAAATCAGTTACTTCTCCTTGGAGTCTTAGTTTAGTTCTTAAAGTAAAAATGTAAATTTTGTATGACATCAAAGTATCATTCAATAGCTTATTACTATATTAATCAAACCACCACTTTCATTTTTTTTTAAAATGTAAAATAAATTTTATAATTATATTCCTAAATTTCGTCCGTTGTATTTACCAGCTCCTCCCACCCGCAACTTCCTGATCTTATTCAATCCTACATATACATCGGTCCCACCCGCTGTTTTTGTAATGGCAGTGCGCGCTCCTGGCATTGATAAACACCGCGCATGCATTAACCGCCGATGCACATGTGTTCAAATTATAAATGGTTACTTTAGAAAAGTCCCGATAACCATTAATCTGTTATGATTAATTATATTATTTTAGAATGCGGAGCCCATGTACCATAATACTTACCTAGCGCTCCAAAACTTCACGAATCAATGACTAAGTCTGTTAACTCTGTTATTGCGCATGCGCAAAATGTGCACAAACTACATTAATCATTGTCAGAAGAGCAATACGGACGCGTGACAGCAAAAGGGGTTTGGTCCCCCCGGGGGGAATACAATTATTGGTTGACATGATCGAGCCTACCATGTCAATCAATAATCCAAAATGCTGTTATTTTGACTTAATTTTTAATGTGAACTTTAGAGATCATACTGACTTTACATTTACTTTAAGGTTCTTCAAGGGGCTCAGTTTGAGACGTTGCATTCCTTAGATTTCCTGTTGCTATTTCCTCTGCTCGTGGAGTTGGAGCTCTCAGCTTTACAGTATGAGCCTCCTTAACTTATTTTTCATCGGATAAGGTGGGTTTTTACTTACTAAATTAGGGTTTCTCCCTAAAGTAATTGCGGAATGGAACATTAATTAAGAGATCGTTGTGTTTTTTTTTTTTTTTTTTATTTATATTATTTTTATTATAGTTTGAAGTAAAACTTTAACAAGAAAAAACAATAGAACCAGAGAGTAGTTCAGAATTCTTACAGGTAAATAGGGTTTTGTTACAGTAAATGTTGCACATATTATTAATTAGAGTCTTTTCTTCTTTGTCCCGTGGTTCAAAGTCTTTTCACAGTTTTGCAAATGTTATGGTAGGCTCAAGGTAATTGAGTTGAGGAGAATGGTATGTGAGCCTCTCCATGTTCCGTTAAGGGGGGACATCAGAAAATTATTTTCTCTTATTTCTAGTGCAGTTCTATTATGGATTTCATGAATCCAAATTTACTTGTTCAATGTTACAATTGGAGAAAGAAATAGAAAAGATGGGAAGGAAGAGGAGAGAGGAAAGAGAAAAAGAGGGAAAAGAGGAAAAAAAAGCATAGACCAAATTGTTAGGAGTATGAGTATATATCTCTGAGATGGGTTTATGTGTCTAGATCACTAAATTTGAAGGATTCCCACAAGAACATCATGTCCTGGTGTAGTGTAATTTGACCTAGTTTGAGGTAATATAGTCTCTCTAGGAGTAGGTTTCTATTAACTAATTCTATCCATTCCGACATTGTGGGCACTACAGATGATTTCCATTTTCTTGGTATTAGCTGGTTAGCTGCATTTAGCATGATATGGAATAAATGTTGCCGTATTTTGCATGTGATTGACGGTGGGTGCCTTAAGATTATTATTTCTGGGCCAGGTGTTATTTGAGTGTGCAGTGTTTTATTAATACTCGAAAAAATAATGGACCAATATGGTTTAATATGTTCACATTCCCACCAGATGTGGGATAGGTGGCCTTCTTTGTGACAGCCTCTCCAGCATGAACCTGAGGATTGTTTGTGTATGTACTTGATTCTGGCTGGCGTTAAATACCACCTCATCAATAATTTGATGTTGGTTTCTTTTGCATGAGCTGAGTGAGCGGAGTGTAACAGAGATGAGAACCTGAGCGACCAAGTTTTAGCAGGGGTATTTAGGCGTAACTCATTATCCCATCTTTTAGTGTAGGAGGGGAGTTCGGGGAAGGTATATGTTAAGATGAGTTTATACAATTTGGAAATGACTCCTTTTATCTCCTCTGTAGTTATACACATTTGCTCAAATATTGTGGGAGGCCGAGTGAGGTCTTTTTTAAATTTATGTGTCATTATAAAGTGTCTTGTTTGGTGTACATGGAGCCAAGATGATAAGAAAGGATGCTCTAATAGGTCAAGTTGGGTTCTATCTTTAATAAACTTAGTCTCGTGAGTGATAAGGTACATGGGAAGGAGTTTTTGTGGGTCTGTGAGGAGTTTGCAATCTGAGGTTTTCCCGGGGCTGAATTCTGGGTTATTTAAGAGCGTGGTGAGGGGTGAGATTCTGGAAGAGATTTTATTTGACGTATTACAGAGATTTTCCCAGTCTGACCAGGTCTCATTGGAGATTGAGGACGAAGAGATGGAATGTCTGTTAAGGTAAACAGGGTTCCAACATGCCGTGCTGAGGTCATGATTAGGAGCTAAATCGATTTCAATTTGCACCCAGCTTTTGTGGTTGGAAGTGTTAAATTTGTACCAGTCTTGTACTCTCTGTAGCGATATGGCACGTTTGTAGGATAGGAGATGTGGGACCCCAAGACCTCCTTCTGATGGGGGTTTAAAAAGTGTGTCTCTATTAATTCGTGGGGGCCTACGGTTCCAAATGTATCCGTTTATGATCTTTTGCATAGTGTCTAGGTCTTTTTGTATGCCTGGGATGGGGACTGTTTGGAGAATGTATAATACTTTTGGGAGCAGGACCATTTTTGTTGCTTGCATTCTGCCTATCCACGATATATTTTTTGGAAGCCAATGTGATGTTAAGGTTAGGAGCTCTGTGATTAGATTACCATAATTATATTTGCGCAAGTCTTGTTTATCTGGAGTAATGTGAATGCCAAGGTACTTGAGGTATTTAGTTTGTTGTTTTAGGGGACAGGTGGATTTCAGGTTGTTAAGGGTGGGGGTTGTTAGGTTTATAGGGAGGTATTCTGATTTAGTCATGTTTACTAGAAAATTTGAAACTGTGCCAAATTGTGTTAGTTCAGTGATAGCTTGTTGTAGAGATACTTTAGGGTTTGTAAGTGTTAGGAGGATGTCGTCTGCGAACATGGCTAGTTTATGTGTCTGGTTAGCAATAGATATACCTTGAATTTGGTTGTTTAACCGTATTTTGATAGCCAGGGGCTCTAGGGATAAAACAAAAAGAAGTGGTGAGAGGGGGCAGCCTTGTCTAGAACCGTTTCGGATTTCAAAGGGATCCGAAAGGGTACCATTAATTTTAACCTGTGCTGTAGGGTTTGAGTACAAGGCAAGTATTTTATAAATGAAGGGTTCTGGGAAGTGGAAGTGTTGTAGGGTCGTGCGTAAGTAAGTCCAGTCTAGTCGGTCGAAGGCTTTTTCAGCGTCAGTGGAAACGAAAACAGTCGGGGTTTTGGTTTGTGTAACATATTCCAATAAATTTAATACTTTGACCGTGTTGTCTTTTGCTTCTCTCTGTGGGATAAACCCTACTTGGTCTTGATGAACTATGGAGGGGAGAATTTGATTAAGTCGGGTTGCTAAAATTTTCGCATACATTTTGAGGTCAATGTTCAGTAAGGAGATTGGACGGAAATGTGCCGGTGAGTTCGGGGGTTTGCCAGGTTTTGTTAAAACTGAAATGTTGGCTTGCAACATTTCGTCAGGAAAAGGGAATTTTTCTGGGATTGAGTTGAATAGGGATGTTAAATGTGGCGCTAGCAGAGGAGCGAAGGTTTTATAATATAAACCTGTGTAGCCATCAGGGCCTGGAGCTTTATTTTGTTTTAATTGCTTTATCGCTTCTGTTACCTCTGACAATTGGATTGGACGATCTAATTGGTTGCATTGATCTAGGCTCAGTTTGGGGATAGGAAGATTTTCTAGGTATTGATTACAGAGGGAGGCGTGACTGTGAGGGTCTCTAGATGGGAAAAGATTATAGAGTTTGTGGTAAAATTTCTTGAACTCTTTAGCTATTGATTTTGTGTCTTCTAGGTGTGTGCCATCTGGGTTCTTTATAGCGTGGATATAGGTTTTTTGTTGTTGCTTTTTTAATGCTCTAGCTAAGAGTTTGCCTGACTTATTACCCTCCCTGTAGAAATTTTGCTGAAGGTGTAGAAGCTGTTTTTGTGATTTTATCTGTAATAAAAGGTTCATTTGTTCTCTTTTGGATTGTAGTTGTTCTAGGGTGGATCTGTCAGAGGGGTTAGATTTGTGTTTGTAATCTAAGTCTGATATGTCTTTAGCCAAGAGATTTATTTCCTCACGTCTTTTCTTTTTTATTTGGGCGGCAGTTTTGATAAACTCCCCTCTTATAGTACTCTTGTGGGCTTCCCAGAGGGTGACCACATTTACATCTGGTGTCTCGTTTATAGAGAAATATGAGCTTATCTGTTCTGAAAATAACTCTGTTTGCTTTGGGTCTAGCAGTAATGTGTCATCCAATCTCCACTGAAAAGTTCTTATGGGGGCCGTTGGCCATTTTATGGTGCATGATACTAGGGAGTGGTCTGACCAAGTTGTATGATGTATGGAGGAGTGTGTGGTGTGTGATAGGATTAGGTGATCAACCATAATGTAGTCCAGTCTGGAATAGTTACATTTTGGATGGGAAAAAAAGGTGAAATCTATTTTTTGAGGGTTGAAATATCTCCAGGCATCATGTAAGCCGAGGAGTTTAAATTTTTGCCAGATAATAGGGAGGTTCGGGATTTTAGCTCTAGAAGAGGGGTTTGAGCAGTCGACTGTGGGGTCTAGGGGGAGATTCAAGTCTCCTGCCATGATTAAGGAGCCTTTTGCTTCTTTAAGGAGTAGGTCTACAACTGAGGATACAAATTTATCTTGGTGTGAGTTTGGGGTGTAGACGTTTATTAGAGTTACTGGTTTACCATATAGGAGACCTTTTAAACATATGTACCTGCCTTCTTTGTCTCCTATGGTTTGGGTTTTAACAAAGGGGAGAGATTTGTGGATTAAAATGCTTACTCCATTAATTTTTTTGTGAGGGTTAGTGCTGTGGAAATGTAGGGGGTAATGTGAGGAGAAATATTTGGGGATATTTTTCCCCTTGAAATGGGTCTCTTGGAGCATTAGTATGTGTCCTCCTTTTTTTTGGAGGTCTAGTATAGCTAGCCTTCTCTTGTTAGGGCAATTGAGTCCTTTAGCGTTCTGTGTGAAGATAGTTAAATTTTGTGGTGTGTGATTAATCGACATGTTGTATATGTGTCAGAGAGGGTAGTATGTGTGAACATAGATTATATACTGGTGAACATATAAGTGGTGTCATATGCTTCAATAGAGAACAGGACAGAATAGAAAAGAAAGGAAGGGAGAAGAATAGGTAAAGAAGAAGAACAGTAAAACACAATAATTTCAACACATGTTCAAACAACATAATTCTATTCTAGGGAGATAAACTCCCGGCTAGGTGAAAAAAAAAATAAAGTCAACATTAGTTAACTGTTAACAATTTAACCTTTAAGACACTATTTTAATATCTCTGAGGTTCTGTATGCCTCGTGAGTTCTGGAGTATAGATAATACTTGCAGTTAGGGGTCTCCATTGGGGACTATTCGAGAGTTCAGGATATGTCCTTGTGTGCAGCAAAGATTTTTCATCCCCTTTCTTCTAATGATGGAGATGTGGATTGTACAGATTTGCGGGGTTTCTTCTGAGACGCCTGTCTCCACTCACTCCTTTGTGGTAGAGGGTTCGGTTTGCTTGGACTTGTGTGTTTCTCTTGAGGCTCTGCATTTTCCTCTAGCTGAGGGATAGGGATGTCCAGATCCCTGCATATGTCTGGTATATCTTTAGTAGATGTGCAAGTGATGCGTCTTCCTTTCCAAAGGATTAACAGATGAAAGGGGAACCCCCATCTGTAGGGGATGTTTAGTTTTCTCAATAGCGACGTGAGTGGTTTAAGTTCTCGTCTTTTTGAAAGAGTTCTCTGTTACAAATCGGCGAACATTTGAATGTCCATGTTGTCATATTTTATGGGCTGTTGTTCTCTGGCTAACTTCATTAGCTCCTCTTTCTCTTGGAAATTAGTGATGCGGGCTATGATGTCCCTTGGTGCTTGTCCCGCTAGTGGTTTAGGTCGTAGGGCTCTGTGAGCTCTGTCTATGCAGATTTTTGAGGGTGTTTCTTCTTTTTTTAACGTGCTAAAGAAGTCTTGGAGATATTGTTCAATATCTGGTGGTAAAATGGTTTCAGGGATTCCCCGTAATCTAATATTATGACGTCTGCTGCGATTTTCGATATCATCTATCTTATCCTCCAGCTCATTGATAGTTGTATCTTGTTTCTGAACGGTGCTTTGCAGGTCTGTGATAGTGTCTGCATGTAGATCCTGGGTGTTTTCGAGTGATTCTACTCTGTGACCAATGTCAGAGATGTCCTTTTTGAGGTCTGAGATTTCCTCCTTGATGCATTGCTTGACCTGTGAAATAAGAGAAGAAAAGTCCTTTTTTGAAGGGATTGTTTTGAAGAGAGCTGTGGGGATGGTAATGCTTTCTGAAGCGAGGTCACTTTCAGATTCTGAAGAACTGTGTTCAGACCTAAGGTCTGGCATTGCATCTTCTGTAGGCGCTATGTTTTTTGTCTCAAGCATCTTGAAAAAGTTGTTTACTGTATGAGTGGATGTTTTCAGGGGTTTAGCATTCTTGCTTGGTTTATTAATTTTTTTTGGAGACATCTTTGGATGGATTTTGCCCCTCTGCCTTCACTAAATCCTTAAAAGATAGATAAAGATCTTGGTGCTGAGTACAAAGTTCTTTAAGTATATACTGTCGTTGCAGGTTCTTTATAAGAAGTATAATCTGTTAATCTGGCCCAAAAAGAGTGAACACACTGCAGCTGTTAGTAGTTAAGGTGTGATCAAGTTTTCCATGTGCAGAGGCTTGTACAAATGTCCATATAATGTGTGACACCTTATATTTGGTTGTCTGTGCTTGGAGGGCTGTGTTTGATTCTATGAGACTTTTCCACATGCAGCAGCGTATGTGTTAATTATAGCAGGGTATGTAAGCTTTCATTTTGTCAAATGCACTTGAGGGGATGTTTATAACACCTTTAATCTAGCTGTCAAAGTTTTTAGTGCACCGCTTGCTATAATAAGTCTTTAACACTGTGAGGGTGATGGAGCACAACTTTTCTTTTATAGCAGGGTGAGTATTATATGATCCGTTTTTCTTACCCCCTTGTTGCAGTGATCTGTTTGCTGTAGCTTGCTCCCGGTGGATGGTAATTTAAGTGCGCATCAAAACTTTAGTACAGGCTGCGGCCCGTCGCTGCATTATCTTCAGTACGTTCCGGTGTGGCATTTAAGGTACCGGAGTTCTGGAAGGTCTATGTGCTTTCCGGATGGTTTGTCTCTGGGTATCTCTTAATGTAGGTGTCTCCGGACCCTGATCTTCCCTTACCATGCCGCCATCAGAGCTTGAAGCGAGGTGTGTATGTGCGCTCAGTGCGCTTTCTCCCAAAAGGCAGATCTCTTGTAGCGAGGCACACAGGTCTAGCAGAACCTATGTCTGAGGTTAGTCGCTCATTTATCTAGCGGTTTATGGCCTTAAAGTGCAGGATGGCTAATGCCTAAGGCGTTTTCACCTAGCTGGGGCCTAAGAGCTCAGTTAGACAGCCGCCATCTCTCAGGCTGGCTAGCTCCGCCCCGAGATCGTTGTGTTTTTCTTGTGTCCTAATCCTCCTTTGCAGGATGTGGTATGTGCATTATGATTCTTTGTACAGACGACTAAGGATTTTAGTCAGTCTTCTGTTTAACGTTAAAGACAGAAGGCTAAGGCTACTTCTTTACCTTGTGGGCATTCACAATGAAGCCTTTTATGGAACAGATTTGCAAGTCTGAAACCTTGTCCTCTCTTCTTTTTCAGACTCCTAGAAATTTGACTCTCTTGTCTCGGCTGAGGTTTTTTGTTTTTTGGAGTTTTTTTTTTAAGCAGTGATGCCTTCCGTTTAGGTTTCCTGTCTTGGCCCTCCCTTATAATCTGTGTACTCTAGCTTGGGTATTGATTCCCAACAGTAATTAATGATGATCTGTGGACTCATCGTGTCATAAGAAAGAAAACAAAATTTATGCTTACCTGATAAATTTCTTTCTTTCTTGACACGATGAGTCCACGGCCCGCCCTGTTATTTAGATGGGTTGTTAGTATGTTATAAACTTCAGACACCTCTACACCTTGTTTTTTTCCTTTCTCTCCTTTACTTCGGTCGAATGACTGAGGTGGCAGGGAATGGAGGAGATATGTAAAAGCTCTTCTGTGGTGCTCTTTGCCGCCTCCTGCTGGGCTGGAGAGTTATTCGCAACAGTAATTAATGGTGATCCGTGGACTCATCGTGTCAAGAAAGAAAGAAAAATTTTTATTGGGTAAGCATACATTTTGTTTTTTTTATGGGGTCTAAAGTGGGTTTCTTGATTCCACTCCCTTGTGCAGAAACCTGTGAGAGCAAGTTGGCGTTTTTGAGAGTTAAAACCCTTGACGTTTTGTGTGATGAGTTTTAAGGGATGTAGCTGGGAAGTTCCCATAGTAGTAAGTTAAAGGGAATTGAATTGTTCCTGAGGAATGTACACTGTGGAACAAAAAGATGAATGCTAACACAGACAAACGGAAAGAAAAGAAAACCTTGATTAAACCTATAAAATAAGGGTATACATTTTTTTAGAACTGCAAAAACCCCCCCCAAAAAAACAGCTGATGAGAGAGAGGATATAATTAACCATGGAATTTGGTTTGTTGCTCAGGTGATAAGTAATAACAGTAACTAGATAAGCATATAGTTCTATTATGCTAGCATAAAAAACATACTAAAGGCAAAAATTTACATTTAACAGATACTACTTTGAAATAATGGAAACACGACTGTAGCCATAATAGAGATGCAAACTATTGTACATCTACCAAAAAACTGTAGAACAAGAAATACTATACAATACAGGTGTGAATAAAAGGGGAAGGTCCTAAGAGATCAATAATCTTTTGCAGCCTGTAGATGCCTGTGTGCACGGGTATAAAAGTCTAGATGTACCCTGTGGATGTGGGTCAGAACCAGCTTTGATGTCCCTTCCAAACATAGGGCAAAAAGAGAATGAAAGCATAAGCTATTCATGTTGTATCCATTATGGAGGATAGCTAAGAAGTGGACATAGAAGGGTGACCTTGTGCTTTCTTTGCATTCACCAACAAACACTCTGGTCTCTGGGGCTAAGGATCAGACGCCAATGAAAATGTCACAGCTGGACATGGACAGCTGGTGGTGATTGGAGTAAACAGGGAAACCCTTCAGTGCAGGGTTGGGGGTGCGGCAGGCATTGTGAATAGCCAAGTTCTGGAGTTGCAAATGTATGTTCCTGGGAGCTCTACTGGTGAGCGCATTTGGTTCCTCCTAAGGTGTCAACACCAGGTTCCATAGTCCCTTTCTAGCACTAGTATTCCCTGTTGCAATATTTGTATTTATTTCTCTGCTTTTTCTGCAATTGTAGGCTTTCCAGTTCAACTGAGATAACTTAAAGTAATTTACATAACCATGTTGAAACTTTGGTCTCCCTCCTTTTTTTCTTGAGGACAGTTAGGGGCAATATAAATCATTCAATAAAATGTCCAAAGACTGAACTGTGCAAATAATGGCTGGGGGTAAACCCTGTTGTTTTCATGGTTCAGATAATGAATGCAATTAAAAAACAAAAAACTTTACAATATACTTCCATTATCAAAACATGCAGTAAGTGCTGTTGCATTGACTTTTTATTGTGTATTTTTCAATTAACTTCTACTATATTTACTGGTTCTTTAACATTTTCATATTCCACAGCCATTGTTTGGAATTTGTCCCTAATTGTCCTTAGCAAAATGCGATAAAAGGAAAACCTATGTTTTGTCATGGTGGAGACGATTCCTTTACAAAAACTAACTTTATAACTACTCACATTTTTTATATATTAATTAAAATAGATTGATCTTTGCTCTGAAATTATCATATCTCTCTTTTTTGATACTGTTTAACCCCTTAGCTGGGTTGAAAGGATATTAAAGTCGGCTCCAGTGCAGCAATAGACTTAGCCAAAACCATCTGATTCAATGACAAGGCATATGTGTAAAGCCACCATTCACCAGGTAGCTTCCAGTAGTGCAGGGCTGCTCCTGAGCCTAACTAGGTATGCTGTTCACCAAAGGATACCAAGGGAAGGAAGTAAATTTTTTTCCTGAGACATGGAGAGTCCACAACATCATTCAATTACTAGTGGGAATATCACTCCTGGCCAGCAGGAGTAAGAAAAGAGCACCCCAGTAAAGCTGTTAAGTGTCACTTCCCTTACCCATAACCCCCAGTCATTCTCTTTGCCTCTGTCAATGCAGGATGTGAAGTTGGTGTCTGAAGATATTTTATTTATTTTTTGGGTACTTTTCCCTGCAAGCAAGGATTTGGTTTTAGCTGTGTCCACGTCAATCTCTTGAGTAAGAGTAGTGGTGGCTTTTAAACAGTTAGAAAATGGCGAGGCTGTCTTTGCTTTGTTTTCTAACATATTTGCTGCCCTTGGTATAGAAAGCCAGAGTTGGTTACTCTGTTCTTTCTTTTTAAACAGGTCTCTGTAAGGAGTATGTGTCATTTCACGCCTTGTGAGCTGTCTTCCTGCCCGACAGCTAGATTTGCAGGTAAGTGCTTATGTTTTCTAGTTACTGGAGACTTGCACTATCAATTTTTAATTCTGCATTAATTTCATGGGACATTATAATCCTTTAGTAAGGATTTTTTTGGGGCAGTTTGCTGGCACTATTTGTATGTGAAAAGAGACTATAGGGTTAACGGTCTTCCTTATAGGTTTGGGAAGGCCTCTAACCTTTCATGTGGGGAATGTTTTAAACGTTTACTCTGTTTTTCACTTCAGAGTATGAAACGCACGCTTTTTTTCTTATTGCGCAGTTTCTTTTAATGCCACTCACGTGACCTCCCGGTCTTCCACTTCTAAGTGCAGAACAGTGTCTTTTCTGTGAGATTCTCTTCGTTGCGGCTGTGATATGTTGTCTGGCCGACTGGAGAGTCCTTGGTTCTGAACGAACTAAGAGTCCTTAGTTCGTTCAGTCTCTGAATGTTACTTTAGGGCACCTCAGTAAAGACAAATTACTTGTTTCTCAGCCTAATGTCTGGCAGGATGATGCTATTCAGACAGTGCCACAGCTTTCCTCTCACACGTCCCAAGCCTTAGCAGCTTAATATACAATACCCTGCAGTTCCTCTCAGCCTCCTGGAGGAGTTTATTTGCCAGTAGATTTTGACGCTCATATATCTCCTGTGGTATCTGCAGCTTTATCTGCTTTTCCCATGATGTGTAAGCGCAAGAGGAAATCTAAGTGTATGTCTCGTCTGCTGCAGCGCAAGTTGACCTCCCTCATAACAAATACTATGATGTTCCTTCCTCTGTGGAAGGGTTTCCTGTTCTAGACTGTGTGTCAGAGATTATTGCACAGGAATGGGATAAGCCAGGGATACCTTTCTCCTTGTCTCCCGTTTTTTCTTCTGCCTAAAGTAGAAGGGGCTATTTCTACCCTGGCTAAGAGAACCACGATTCCTATTGAGGATAGCTGTTCTTTTATCGATACCATGGACAAAAAGCTGGAGGCTTATTTAAACCTGCAGTTTGTATTGCCACAGTAACAAGTGCAGCATCTTATTGGTCTGATGCTTTGTCTGAATTGATTTAAGAGGAGACTCCGTTGGAGGAGATCCAAGATAGGATTAAGGCTCTCAAGCTATCCAATTCCTTTTATCTCTGATGCTAACATGCAAGTCATTAGACTAGGAGCCAAGATGTCTGAATTCACTGTCCTAGCCCACAGGTCTCTTTGGCTTAAATCTTGGTCAGCTGATGTTACGTCCAAGCTCCTGTCTCTACCTTACAAGGGTAAGACCCTGTTTGGTCCTGGTCTGGCGGAGATAATTTCTGAAATTACGGGGTGGAAAGGGGTCCTTTCTACCACAAGACAAGAAGAATAGACCTAAGGGACGTCAAAGTTCTAATTTTCATTCCTTTTGTAACTTCAAAGGTCAAAAGTCTTTGTCTCTTCCTTGTAGCCCCAATCACACTTAGAATAAGAGGAAGCAATAAAAAAAAGCCCCCATCTGAGACTAAGTCAGCATGAAGGGTCTGCCCCCGGTCCGGGTTTGGATCAAGTGGGGGGTCAGACTTTCTTTGTTTCGTCAAGCGTGGATATGAGAGGTCCCAGATCTTTTGGCTGTGGACATGGTATCTCATTGTTGCAAAATAAAATTAAAATCTCGTCCTCCCAGGGGCAGATTTCTCCTCTCAAGGTTATCTGTGGATCAGGTAAAAAGAGAAGCATTCTTAAGCTGCATTCAGGACCTTTCCTCCCTGGGAGTGATTGTTCCAGTGAGGTAACAGGGTCTAGGATTCTATTCAAATCTGTTTGTGGTGCCCAAAATAGAGGGAACTTTTTGACCAATTTTAGACCTAAAGTGTCTCAACAAGTTTCCTAGGGTACCGTCCTTCAAAATGGAAACCATTCGTTCCATTCTTCCTTTGGTCCAAGAAGGTCAGTTCATGACGACCATAGCCCTTCAGGATGCATATCTTCATGTTCTTGAGATTTGTTTTTATTTTCTCGAAGGTTCTGAGGGCTCTCTTGGCAGTTGTCAGGTCTCAGGGAATAGCGGTGGCGCCTTACCTGGACAACATATTGGTTCAGGCGCCATCTTTTCAACAAGCAAACTCTCGTACAGAGATCTTGTTGTCTTTTCTACATTCCCACAAATGGAAACTGAATCTGGAGAAGAGTTCCCTTGTTCCAGCTACAAGGGTGTGTTTCTTAGGGACCATCATAGATTCCCTATCTATGAAGATTTTTTTGACAGAGGTCAGAAAATCCAAACTTCTCTCTTCTTGCCTCTTTCTGCAGTCTACTGTTCGGCCATCAGTGGCTCAATGCATGGAGGTAATTGGTCTGATGGTCGCTTCCATGGACATCATTCCCTTTGCTCGATTTCATTTGAAGGCTCTGCAGTTATGCATGCTCAGACAATGGAACAGAGACCATTCAGATCTGTCTCAGAAGATAGATCTGGACCAGTGGACAAGAGACTCTCGTGGTGGATTTCTCAGGATCATCTGTCTAAGGGCACATGCTTCCGGAAACCCTCCTGGGTGATTGTGACCATGGATGCCAGCCTGCTAGGCTGGGAAGCAGTCTGGGACTTGTTAAAGGCCCAGGGCCTATGGACTCGGGAGGAGTCTTTTCTCTCCCCATAAACATCTTTGATTTGAGAGCGATCTTCAATGCTCTGATGGCTTGGCCTCAATTGTCCTTTCCCTGGTTTATCAGGTTCCAGTCGGATAACATCGCCTCAGTGGCTTACATCAACCACCAGGGAGGAACTCGGAGTTCCTTGGCATGAAGGAGTTGGCTCGGATTATTCAGTGGCAGAAGCTCACTATTGTCTTCTATCTGCCATCCACATTCCAGGAGTGGACAACCGGGAGACGGATTTTCTGAGCAGACAGACTTATCATTCCGGGGAGTGGCCTCTCCATCCGGAGGTGTTCTGCAGGTTAACCCTCAAGCTGGGGGTGCCGGAGTTGGATCTGATGGCGTCTCGTCAGAACGCCAAGCTTCCAAGGTACGGTTCAAGGTCAAGAGAGCCTCAGGCCGCACTGATGGATGCTCTGGTGGTTCCTTGGGATTTTGGTCTAGCTTACCCTTTTCCTCAGTTTGCGCTCCTTCCATGAGTCTTGCTAGTATCTAACAGGAGAGAGTGTCTGTAATTCTAATAGCTCCTGCGTGGCCTCGCAGGATCTGGTTTGCAGACCTAGTGAAGATGTCCTCTCTTCCTCCTTGGAGGTTACCTCTGAGGGAAGGACCTTCTAACTCAGGTCCTTTCCTCCATCCAAATCTCATTTCTCTGAAGCTGATTGCATGGAGATTGAAAGATTTGTTCTGGCTAAGCGTGGGTTTTCTGAGTCATTGATACCATGATTTAGGCTCGCAAGCCTGTTACTCGTAAAATTTACCATAAGGTATGACGTAAATACCTTTTTATTGGTGTGAATCAAAGGGCTACTCTTGGAGTAGGGTCAGGATTCCTAGAATTTTGTTTTTTCTCCAGGATGGTCTGGAGAAAGGGTTGTCAGTTCCATGAAAGTTCAGTTTTCTCCATTATCTATTCTTTTACATAAGCGTTTGGCGGATGTGCCAGATTTTTTGTCAGGCCCTGGTCAGAATCAGGCCTGTGTTTAAACCTGTTGCTCCTCCTTGGAGCCTTAACCTAGTTCTTAGAGTTTTGCAGCAGGCTCTGTTTGAGCCAGTGCATTCCATAGATATTAAGCTGTTATCTTGGAAGGTTTCGTTTCTTATCGCTATTTCTTCTGCTCGGCGAGTTTCCGAACTCTCGACTTTGCAGTGCGATTCGCCTTGAGGATAAGGTGGTCCTTCTTACTAAATTAGCGTTTCTCCCTAAGGTGGTTTCGGATAGAAATATTAATCAGGAAACTGTTGTTCCGTTTCTCTGTCCTAATCCTCCTCCTCATAAGGAACGCCTGTTGCATAACTTGGATGTTGTGCGTGCTCTTAAATTTTACCTACAGGTTACTAAGGATTTTCACCAGTCTTCTTCCCTGTTTGTTTCTCTGGAAAGCGTAGGGATCAGAAGGCCACTTCTACTTCTCTTTTTCCCTCTGGTTGAGAAGTACGATTCGTTTTTCTTATGAAACTGCTGGACAGCAGCCTCCTGAGAGAATTACAGCTCCTCCCACTAGGGCTGTCTCCTCTTCTTGGGCTTTCAAATATGAAGTCTCTTTGGAACAGATTTGCAAGGCCGGTAACATGGTCCTCTCTGCATACTTTTTCCAAATGTGATACTTTTGCTTTGGCTGAGGCCTCTTTTGAGAGAGAGGTTCTTCAAGCGATGGTGCCTTCTGTTTAGGTCTGCCTGTCTTGTTCTCCCTCCCTGTTCATTCCGTGTCCTCTAGCTTGGGTATTGGTTCCCACTAGTAATTGGAATGACGTTGTGGACTCTCCATGTCTTAGGAAAGAAAATACAATTTATGCTTACCTGATTTATTTCTTTCTTTCCGGACATGGAGAGTGCACGACCCCACCCTTAAGATTAGACAGTATTTCTTTTTACTAAACCTGGGGCACCTCTACACTTTATCTTTTTCCATTTACTTTCGGCTGAATGACTGGGGGTTATGGGTAAGGGAAGCAACACTTAACAACAGCTTTGCTGGGGTGCTCTTTGCCTTCTTCTTCTGGCCAGAAGTGAATATCCCACTAGTAATTGGAATGACGTTGCGGACTCTCCATGTCCGGAAAGAAATTTATCAGGTAAGCATACATTTTATTTTTTAATATAGAAGTCAATTGAAGAGTCTCTTAAAACTGAATGAACGTCAGAACAATGAAAATTTCATTTTGAATTATTTGATGTACCTTTTTTAAATCTAGAAAAGGACTGGACTATTGGAGATTTCCTGCTCCAGGCTTGAGTTATTCTCACATTCAACTGACTTCACTGTTATCTGTTTTAACTCAGTTGTTTAAACCTGTGTGTGGAGGGGACTGGGGGAGGTTGAATGCCCTGTAGTTGAGTGTCCTATAGTTAATAGGTTTACTTTATTCATTTTTTGAAGGATCAAATATGCAGACTTATTTAAAAAAGTTATCCAGTTAAAGGGAGACTAAGCACCTAAGCAAGGCATTTCTGTTCTCTTGCTATATAATAACATATCGCACAAGTCTAAACCACTTTAAAACAAATTAACATCTTGTTAGCTGCAGCTGATTTTCAATAGCCAAATCTGCTAAATCCAATTAGAAACATATATGTATCGGGGTTAACTTTGAATGTCTCTACCTATTTTCAGATCTAAATGAAGTTATTTTATTATACACAGCTAAACATTTGATATTAATATCTCAAGGTGTTTACTGTCCTTTAAAGGGACATTGTACACTAGATTTTTCTTTGCATAAATGTTTTGTAGATGATCCATTTATATAGCCCGTCTGGGAGTGTTTTTCTAACTGTATACTTTTTGCTTATTTTATTTTTGAATATCATTGTGATGATTTTCAGACTCCTAACCAAGCCCCACAGTGTCAGATATATACATGTGTTTAGACTACTGCTAGCTCCTGATTATGCTATCTGTCTTGTTTTCACAGTCCCTTTCACTGGGTGTCCTAGTCAACCTCATCCACAGTGCTAAACTGGGAGCTTCTTAAAAAAGTTTTTAATAGGTTTTATACTGGATGTTTAGATCAGTATCTGTGCATATTCTTCTTTATAATAGTGTCTATTACATGCAGTTATATGACAATAGGTGTACACTGTCCCTTTAAGTGAACGTTATGGCTTTCTCCCAATCACATTTAACCAGATATTCTATTTTGTTTCCTACACATGCTGCTTTGGTATTTGCAGTCGAAAACTGAATTTTGGGTGTTTAATGGTGCGATAATGGGGTAAGAGCTTCTAGTTGAAGTCTGATATAACCAACATAATCACTAATATGTAACATCTCTTATACAGCTTTACAAATGTGTTTACATTTTTTTTTTTAAATGAATATTTGTTTATTGTGCACTAGAATTCTGATGCCTGGTACAAACGTCACAGCATTGCAATAGGGGAGGTACGTGCCTGTCGGCTGGTTCACCGCAGAGAACTGAGTGCAGCTAATATTGAAGAGATCTGGAAATCAAGAACTCTCTTACAGTGAGTCTGACGGGTCCATTTGTAAAGGATTTTTACCATTCTGTTACCTTTTTGAAAAAAAAACAATTGCAAAGCTTTACATATCAAAGGTTTTCATTAGTTTTAGTTATTTGAATACTTAACCACAAAGCAATAGACACCTGTGCCAAAGAAAATCTTAGTGCCTATTTACACATCACATTAATAAATGCTGCTCTTATGTTTCTTCCATTAAAGCAAAGTGTTATTATTATATGATAATTTTGCCGTTCAATTTCCTCCTCTTTAATGTGTTTCCATTTTTATTTGCTGGAATGTATTTCATTGTTTACAAATAGCTCTGTTACTTTTTGTCATTTGAAGTAGCTGATTATTAAAATTTTGTTTTTTTCAAAATTAGGTACAAAGTTTCCTTTGAACTAAAGATACTTAACATGACAGTTTCTTGTGATTTACTAGAAATTCGACATGGGCATTCGGATCCTTCGTTAGCACCTGAATGCGGAAGAAGGCAGCCGCTCGCAGCCTTTGGCTCTTTTTGGAGCTGGATTCCTTCTTGTGGAAGTCCAACACACTAAGATCTTTACAAATCCAGAGCTTGGTGTGCTGCACTTTAACACACAAAAAAGTGCAGCACACCAAGTGCAGCACACCGGCTACGAAAAAAGGTTGCAAGCGGCCAATGCCTTTCACATTCCGATGCTAACAAAGCATCCGAATGCCCATGCCTACTGGAAAATAAGCACAGAGGTGGTGGCACATAACGTATCACAAGTAGAACACAACCAGGGCACAGTATTTGAAAGCAGGTACCCACATGTGGAAAAACACCTGAACAGCGGTGTCCTAATTACTTATGCATTAAAGGGACAGTCAAGTCCAAAATAAACTTTCATGATTCAAATAGAGCATGTAATTTTAAACAACTTTCTTTCCTAAGATATGGAGAGTCCACAACATCATTCAATTACTAGTGGGAATATCACTCCTGGCCAGCAGGAGGAGGCAAAGAGCACCACAGCGAAGCTGTTAAGGGTCACTCCCCTATCCATAATCCACAGTCATACTATTTGTCAATGGAGGAGGTTCACTAAAACTATTAATATACCTAAAAAAAAACTTTAAATCCAATTAATAGGAATATAGTACAAATAATGAAGGGATGTCTCCCTTATGGAAAATACAGTTGCAATATAGAATACAGTAACAATATAAAATACAGTTAAAAAGGCATAAGAGAAAACCGGTTTTCTTTCCTAAGATATGGAGAGTCCACAACGTCATTCAATTGCTAGTGGGAATATCACTCCTGGCCAGCAGGAGGAGGCAAAGAGCAGCACAGCAAAGCTGTTCAGTGTCACTCCCCTACCCATAATCCCCAGTCAGTCATTCTCTTTGCCTCTGTCAATGGAGGAGGTGAAGGTAGGTGTCTGAAGAAATTAATTCCTTTCTTTTGCATGATGTACTGAGTCCACGGATTCATCCTAACTTGTGGGATATTGTCCTTTCTGACAGGAAGTAGCAAAGAGAGCACCACAGCAGAGCTGTCTATATAGCTCCCCCCTTAACTCCACCCCCAGTCATTCTCTTTGCTGGCTCTAAGCAGGAAGAGTAAAGAGAAGAGGGGTTAAACTGCTAGTTTTATTTTATCTTCAATCAAGTGTTTGTTATTTTTAAATGGTACAGGTGTTGTACTATTTACTTTCAGGCAGGACATAGATGAAGATTTCTGCCTGGAGGATGATGATCTTAGCATTTGTAACTAAGGTCCACTGCTGTTCCCACATGAGCTCAGGAGTACAGGAAAACTTCAGTGTGAGGAACAGTTTCTTGCTATACAGCAATGAGGTATGTTCAGTCATATTTTCTGCAGAGACTGTGTTAACTCAGAAAGGCTGACAGTGTCCCCATTAGGGGAAGGGTAAGCAGTAATCCTAGTGTTATCAGAGGTTTTTACTAGCTTGCATAAAGGGTTAATTTTTTGCGGGCACTCAGTTTGTTATGTGAATTTGAGACAAACGTTTTTGTGTCTGGAAGTAACGTTTTCTGTTTTATGGGACATTTGCTTGAGGGTTCTTTGGGGTTGTTTATAACCCACATGGCTTTCAGGCAGGGTTTGTTAGTTTTGTGTAGGCCCCAGCAACATCAAGTGAGGTGGGCGGGGCCTACATTTACAAGCAGCAAGCAACTTCTCCTGAGGTCCTGATAGTCGTCTGAGGGACTAATTGAAGCTTTAAACCCCATATTATCGCTTCCTAAGGGCAGGTAGGGCCACAACAGAGCTGTGGCAAGGTGCTAATAGGTGTTTTTAACCGGTTTTAGACATATTCAATCCGTTTTTTTCATTTGGGGGTTTATTGCTTATTAACTTGTGGTGCAATCCTTCTAAAGCTTAGTGGGTACACTGTTAAAATTTCAGAAAAATTTAAGCAATTTTAACCTGTTTTGCAGTCTCTGTATGCCTTTTTTTCTCTTAAAGTACTGTTTTTGCAAATTGTGTTTTTTTCATTAAATAAAGTGTTTTCCAAGCTTGCTTGCTTTATTACTAGTCTGTTAAACATGTCTGACACTGAGGAAACTCATTGTTCAATTTGTTTAGAAGCCATTGTGGAACCCCCTCTTAGAATGTGTCCCACTTGTACTGATATGTCTATAAATTGCAAACAGCATATTTTGACTTATAAAAGTTTGGCATTACATGATTCTCAGACATAAGGAAATCAGGTTTTGCCATCTAGTTCTCCCCAAGTGTCACAACCGATAACGCCCGCACAAGCAACGCCAAGTACTTCTAGTGCGTCTAATTCTTTCACCTTGCAAGATATGGCTTCAGTTATGAATACTACCCTCACAGAGGTTTTATCTAAGCTGCCTGGGTTGCAAGGGAAGCGCAGTAGCTCTGGGTTAAGAACAAATGCTGAGCCTTCTGACGCTTTAGTAGCCTTATCCGATATTCCCTTACAATGTTCTGAAGTAGGGATGAGGGATTTGCTGTCTGATGGAGAGATTTCTGATTCAGGAAATGTTCTCTCAGACAGATTCAGATATGACTGTATTTAAATTTAAGCTAGAGCACCTCCACTTATTGCTCAGGGAGGTTTTAGCTACTCTGGATGATTGTGACCCTATTGTAGTTCCAGAGAAATTGTGTAAAATGGACAAATATTTAGAGGTTCCTGTTTACACTGATGTGTTTCCGGTCCATAAGAGGATTTCAGACATTGTTACTAAGGAGTGGGATAAACCAGGTATTCCGTTCTCTCCCCCTCCTGTTTTTAAGAAAATGTTTCCCATTTCTGACACCATAAAGGACTCATGGCAGACGGTCCCTAAGGTGGAGGGAGCTATTTCTACCCTGGCTAAGCGTACAACTATATCTATTGAATACAGTTGTGCTTTCATTGATCCTATGGATAAAAAAATTAGAGGGTCTCCTAAAGAAAATTTTTGTTCATCAAGGTTTTCTTCTTCAACCTATAGCATGCATTGTTCCTGTAACCACTGCAGCTGACTTTTGGTTTGAGGCTCTAGAAGAGGCTCTTCAGATGGAGACCCCACTAGATGATATTTTGGACAGAATTAAGGCTCTTAAGTTGGCTAATTCTTTTATTGTTTGTTTATTGTTTTGTTTATAGTTCCCAAAAAGGAGGGAACCTTTAGACCAATTCTGGATCTCAAGATCCTAAACCAATTCCTAAGAGTTCCATCTTTCAAGATGGAGACCATTCGGACTATCTTACCATTGATCCAGGAGGGTCAATATATGACCACCGTGGACTTAAAGGATGAGTATCTGCACATTCCTATCCACAAAGATCATCACCAGTTCCACAGGTTCGTCTTTCTGGACAAGCATTATCAGTTTGTGGCTCTTCCTTTCGGGTTGGCCACGGCGCAGCAAATCTTCACGAAGGTGCTAAGGTCCCTTCTGGTGGTTCTAAGGCCACGGGGCATAGCAATGGTGCCTTATCTAGACGACATTCTAATTCAAGCGTCGTCCTTCCAACTAGCCAAGTCTCACACGGACTTATTGTTGGCCTTTCTAAGGTCTCACGGGTGGAAAGTGAACGTAAAAAAGAGTTCTCTTTCCCCCCTCACAAGAGTTTCATTTCTAGGGACTCTGATAGACTCGTTGGACATGAAAATATTTCTGACGGAGGTCAGGAAAGATTTTGTCCACCTGCCAAGCTCTTCATTCCATTTCTTGGCCGTCAGTGGCTCAGTGTATAGAGGTAATCGGACTGATAGTAGCGGCAATGGACATAGTTCCGTTTGCTCGCTTGCATCTCAGACCACTGCAACTATGCATGCTCAATCAGTGGAATGGGGTTTATGTGGATTTATATCCTTAGATAAATCTGGATCAAGAGACTAGAGACTCTCTTCTTTGGTGGTTGTCACAGGATCATCTGTCCCAGGGAATGTTTCCGCAGGCCAGAATGGGTTATAGTGACAGATGCCAGTCTTCTGGGCTGGGGTGCAGTCTGGAATTCCCTGAAAGTTCAGGGTTTGTGGACTCGGGAGGAGGCTCTCCTACCGATAAATATTCTGGAATTAAGAGCGATATTCAATGCTCTCCAGGCATGGTCTCAGCTGGCTTCGGCCAGATTCATCAGGTTTCAGTCGGACAACATCACGACTGCGGCTTATATCAATCATCAGGGCGGAACAAAGAGTTCCTTAGCGATGATAGAGGTCTCAAGGATAATCCAATGGGCAGAGGCTCACTCTTGTCATCTGTCAGCGATCTATATCCCAGGTGTAGAGAACTGGGAGGCAGATTTTCGAAGTCATCAGACTTTTCATCCAGGGGAGTGGGAACTCCATCCGGAGGTGTTTGCTCAGCTGGTTCGGCTATGGGGCACACCAGAGTTGGATCTTATGGCGTCTCGTCAGAACGCCAAACTTCCTCGTTACAGCTCCAGGTCAAGGGATCCTCAGGCTGTACTGATAGATGCTCTAGCAGTACCCTGGTCGTTCAACCTGGCTTATGTGTTTCCACCTTTCCCTCTCCTTCCTCGTCTGATTGTCAGAATCAAACAGGAGAGAGCATCAGTGATTTTGATAACGCCTGCGTGGCCACGCAGGACTTGGTATGCAGACCTGGTGGACATGTCATCCCTTCCACCATGGTCTCTGCCATTGAGACAGGACCTTCTGATTCAAGGTCCATTCAAGCATCCAAATCTAATTTATCTGCAACTGACTGCTTGGAGATTGAACGCTTGATTCTATCAAAGCGGGGTTTCTTGTGTTCCATGCTGATAAGGTGGTTTTGCGTACCAAGCCTGGGTTCCTACCTAAGGTTATTTTTTTTGAGGGTAAAATGAAAGGTAACATACAATAATCCAACCGCACAGGTTAAATACGATATTCAGAACAGTAATGAAGCTTAGTTCAGAAGACAAAAATTGTACAATTCAAGTACTTATGTTAGTTAGTGATAGAAAGGTAATGAAAACTATAAAAACCAACCTGTGCAGGGGTAGGAATGACCTCTTTTTTCCTGGACCAGCCACTACCATATATGACAAAACACACTATAAAATAAGCATATGTATTCAGGAAACCTAATGGGTACTTATATATATGTATACATAGGTAGTGGTATGGCTTAAGTGGGGGGGGGGGGGGACGGATCAGTGGGCCAGAGCCACTTGTAGTTTGTGGGAGGGGGGAATTTTTAGGGGTGGCGGGCCAGAGTGAATATTGAGAAAACATATGAATCAAAAAAAAAAAAAAAAACTAGAAACGATAGGAAGCTTATGAGAGTCCTATAGTAAGATTGCTTAATCAGAAGCCCAGGATCTTAGAGAGGCTATATGTAGGTAAGAAATCACTGAACATGAGTCCAGTAGACAAACAGTGCAATGAGCAAATAATATCATAGTTAACTTAACATAAAGTATGGTCAGCCATACCCCTGCTCTAATTTTTGGGCTTGTAAATAGGTGTAAAATATCTAAGTTATATCTCTGGGCGTAGATAATTAAAATAAAAGCCAGGGGATGGTTTGTTACTTTCAGACTATATAATATTTAAATAGGGGGTTATGGTTAAGATGTAGCGCAAGATAATGAGGATAACAGAGATATAAGTAAGTAAGCACAGATTGAGCGCCCATGTAATGCCATCAGATATGTCAGTTTATCCTCTTGGTAAGGGGGAAAACAATCGTCAAACTGACTAGCATATAACTAATCACATACATAGTATCAATAACTCCCAAACTAATGAGCACATGGGTTTATGTTAAGTTTTTTAAGTTTATCCCTAGGATACATAATCAGTAACCATAGTGACATAGAAAGGGTGTTGTGGAGACATAGGGTAATAATTACAGTTGTGCTACAGGGTAAGCTATGGTAGTACTGCAGACCGGTCTATGAGCACTAAATCCATTTATCATCTAGTATTTGTGAGGAATGTAGGTGTTCTCCCTCATACAAGGGAGACGGTTGGTGCCCATTTTGAAATTTAAAATATGTTAACAAGTTATAAAAAGTCAGGAAAATATCACCTTTTGGTACATTAAGTTTGAACATCTTGCAATAGAGGAGTCACATTTGGTATTTCTTTTAACTCAAAAATATAGGTAGCTGTATATAGGTAACAACTGTATAACACAGACAGCCAGTTACTAAGTTATCATTATCATGAAGGCTTTAGAAGAGTATATAGCTAGCTTGCTTATAAATGAGTCACATTAAATATGGTGAATATGATTTGACTCAAGTACATGAACACTTATAACATATATAGAGGATATTTTTACTTCTATAGATATATATTTTTGGTGAACCAGGGATAAGTAAAAAGAGACAAGCAGAGCAAATAAATATTCTCAACAAAAGAACTAATATAACTTTTAGGGAGCGATAATGTCTAGAAAGCCGATCGTCTCAGCTTTTGTGGTGTTCAGCTGATTGTGCTAATCAGACATTACAGTCGTCATTAAGAATTCAGCGAGAAAAGTCAGTGGAAGTAAAGTTCCATGAGGGAATATGGTGTCACAGAGAGCATTACCCAACTCCGGTCTTAATGCAATGTGCAGGTAGGGCAGCGAGAGAGGAGGGGAGACTACAGACCGCCGTCAGAGATAGGCCTCCTACTGTTGATGGGAGATTTGAAGGCAGGTGTCGCCAGGGCCGAAACCATCTTCTGGGAAGGTGTTTCAATGAAGACGCAGCAAATCGGTGCATCAGAGGGTCGGCTGCATTCTCCGACACATCCTCCCAGGTCCGTGCTATTTCACTCCTGTAAAGAGCTCGCTCATTCTTAGGTGCGTTTTCCCCGGAACTGCATCAGGCAACAGCTGCAAAGCTCTCCACGACTGGTCCCCAGTAGCCGCGGCAGTTTGAGGTAGTTTAGTGATCTGTAGAACATGTAACTCCCGGTCTGCCATAAGAGTCTGCTTCCCAATTGGTAGATTAGAGGATTTAATGGCCTCCGGTAGTGGCTCGTTTTGGATGTTTGGAGCTGTGATAGAGGGAGCCATTTGGTGCCGGTGTCCATAAGTAATCCCCATCTCTGATTTTAGCACAGTCTTTAAGTCCGCCATTCTTGCACAGTATTCCTGCACAAAGTTTTGAATAAGAGTAGCTATTAGGCAGTGTGTATCCTCCATATTCGCTTATGTGACAGATGTCCTTCAGCAATATTATGGTTCTTCTCTTATCTTGGTTCCTGTCGCTTTATAGAGAGTTAATGCGTTTGCCACTTAACCCATGTGGTCGGGTAAGGGTAAAGATTAGGTTTATCAGGCCGTCGTCTAGTAAGGGTCCAAAAGGAGCTCAAAAGCAAATAATCAGGCGAAATGTTCAGCATAGTCTGTGCAGTAGATGTTTAGGCTTCATTATATGACTGCATGAACGTAAAATACTGAGTATTTCTATAAATATTTGACGGTGAACTTGATCCTCCTTAGGAGCTTTAGAAATTGCGACCGGCCATGTTGCTTGCCTAGCCACGCCCCCCGTGCTTTGAAATTTTATTTGCAGGCAACCAAAGATTTTCGTCAAACATCTTCTTTGTTTGTTGTCAATTCTGCAAAGCGTAGTGGTCAAAAGGCTACGGCGACTTCTCTTTCCTTTTGGCTGAAAAGCATCATCCGTTTGGCTTATGAGACTGCTGGACAGCAGCCTCCTGAAAGGATTACAGCTCATTCTACTAGAGCGGTAGCTTCCACATGGGCTTTTAAAAATGATGCTTCTGTTGAACAGATTTGTAAGGCTGCAACTTGGTAGTCGCTTCATACCTTTTCCAAATTTTATAAATTTGATGCTTTTGCTTCTTCGGAGGCTATTTTTGGGAGAAAGGTTTTGCAAGCAGTGGTGCCTTCCGTTTAGGTTCCTGTCTTGTCCCTCCCTTCATCCGTGTCCTAAAGCTTTGGTATTGGTATCCCACAAGTTAGGATGAATCCGTGCAATTGGTACATCATGCAAAGAAAACAAAATTTATGCTTACCTGATAAATTTCTTTCTTTTGCGATGTACCGAGTCCACGGCCCGCCCTGTCTATCAAGACAGACAGTATTTTTTATGTAAACTTCAGTCACCTCTGCACCTTATATTTTCTCCTTTTCTTCCTTGGCCTTCGGTCGAATGACTGGGGGGTGGAGTTAAGGGGGGAGCTATATAGACAGCTCTGCTGTGGTGCTCTCTTTGCTACTTCCTGTCAGGAAGGACAATATCCCACAAGTTAGGATGAATCCGTGGACCTGGTACATCGCAAAAGAAAGAAATTTATCAGGTAAGCATAAATTTTGTTTTTTCGAGTACTTTTCCCTGCAAGCAAGGATTTGGGTTTAGCTAGTCCACGTCTAGGGGTTAATCTTTCCTTTATTGGGATATTTTTCCTCTTTGGGCTAATTTTGTTGAGATACTTTTAGTAGGTGTGTGGCTTATGTTTTATACAGGGATTTATGCATAAACTTAAAATTTGGCAGTTGGTTTTCTTTGCTTGCTTAGCTAGAACAGGCTAACTGAGAAACTGCTTGAGTTTGAAACCAGCTGCTGCTACTTGCATCTTATGTTGTAGGCAAAGGGAAAAGCGCGCCTTTTACTTGCTGCGTACTTTCCTCTCTCTGCCGGTCATGTGACTTCTCTCTGCTGTCAAATTTTCACGGAGTGAACCAGCATCATTGAATTTCAGTCTCTTCAGTGTCTACTATATGATTGTTTTAGAGACTGGCAGCCAAATTGTGGTATTAAAAATTATTAAAGTAACAGTGTGTTTAAACAATTTCTACAATTTGGGGAATTTTTTTTAACTTAATATTATGGACATGGACCAAGACTGTGTTTTTTTGACAAATGCTTGTTATGCCTAGAGGCAAAAAAATTTCTTCCTATGCAATTCTGTGCTGCATGCTTAGCTAGAACACTTCAATTTAAAGATAAATTGTTGCCCGCTGAGCCCAATGTGTCTCAGGATGATGCTGTTCAGGCAATTCCACAGCTTTCTCCTCAAACGTCACAAGCCTCTATGGTGTCACATACAGTGTCCTGCTGTTCCTCTCGGCCTCCTGGAGGAGTTTATTTGCCTGCAGATTTTGCTGCACAGGTATCTTCTGTGGTATCTGCAGCATTATCTGCTTTTTCAATGCTGGGAAAACACAAGAGGAAAATTAGACATTCAGATAGTAAGGTTTTTGTTCCACCTACTGCTACGCATGTTGCCCTCTCTCATAAGTCTGATGAGGAGGATACGTCGGTAGCCTCTGAGGGTGAAATCTCAGATTCAAACAGTATTATTCCTTCCTCTGATACTAAAGAAGTAAACTTCAGATTTAAGCTTGAGCACCTTTGTGTACTGTTAAAGGAGGTATTGGCAACTTTGGATGACTCCAATACTTCTGTCATTGTCAACCCTAAGAAGTCTAGCAAACTTAAAGGGACAGTCTAGTCAAAATTAAACTTTCATGATTCAGATAGGGCATGCAATTTTAAACAACTTTCCAATTTACTTCTATTATCTAATTTGCTCAATTCTTTAGATATCCTTTGTTGAAGAAATAGCAATGCACATGTGTGAGCCAATCACACAAGGCCTCTATGTGCAGCAACCAATCAGCAGCTAATGAGCATATCTAGATATGCTTTTTTCAGCAAGTGATATCAAGAGAATGGAGAAAATTAGATAATAGAAGTAAATTAGAAACTTGTTTAAAATGACATGCTCTTTCTAAATCATGAAAGAAAAAAATTGGGTTTCATGTCCTTTTAATAAATACTATGATGTTCTTTCCTCTGTGGAAGTTTTTGCTGTCCCAGACCTTGTAACTGAGATTATTTCACAGGAATAGGAGAAGCCAGGGATTCCTTTCTCCCCCCCGTCTCCTGTATTTAAAAAGATGTTTCCTGTTGCTGACTCCATTAAAGATTCTTGGCACACACGGTGCCTTAAGTAGAAAGGGCTATTTCTCCAACATTGGTGTGTCCGGTCCACGGCGTCATCCATTACTTGTGGGAATATTCTCTTCCCCAACAGGAAATGGCAAAGAGCACAGCAAAAGCTGTCCATATAGCCCCTCCTCAGGCTCCGCCCCCCAGTCATTCTCTTTGCCGCTCTGAACAAGTAGCATCTCCACGGAGATGGTGAAGAGTATGTGGTGTTTAGTTGTAGTTTTTATTCTTCTATCAAAAGTTTATTTTGAAATAGTACTGGTATGTGCTATTTACTCTGAAACAGAAAGAGATGAAGAGTTCTGTTTAAAAGAGGAGTATGATTTTAGCAGCAGTAACTAAAATCAATTGCTGTTCCCACACAGGACTGTTGAGCCAGAGAACTTCAGTTGGGGGGAACAGTTTGCAGACTTTTCTGCTCAAGGTATGACTAGCCATTTTTCTAACAAGACTGTGTAATGCTGGAAGGCTGTCATTTTCCCTCATGGGGATCGGTAAGCCATTTTCTTAGACTCAGAAAGAATAAAGGGCTTATTATGGGCTATTAACTGGTGGACACTCTTAAGGGCTAAATCGATTGTTTATTTAAGTTATTATTTAAAGTTTGAAGTGGATTTCACACTTTTTACTATTTGGGTAACGTTTTTATCACCAGGCACTAGTTAAGACACCTTCCCAGTCAGGAAGGGCCTTTCACTGTAGTAGGCAGAGCCTCATTTTCGCGCCATTATTGCGCAGTTTCTTTTGAGTGCAGTGCATGCAGCAGCATGTGAGAGGGTCTGGTATCCACTGAGAACGTTCCTAGAAGGCTTGAATTTGTATCGTATACCCCCCTGGGATAGGTGAAGTCGCAACAAAGGCTGTGGCTGGGACTGTAGTGGGGTTAAAATTGCAAACGGCTCCGGTTTCCACATTTTAAGGGTTAACTGCTTGAAAATTGGGGTGCAATACTTTGAATGCAGTAAGACACTGTGGTGAAAATTTGGTAAAGATTGGATAATTCCTTCATAGTTTTTCACATATTCAGTAATAAAGTGTGCTCTGTTTAACATTTAAAGAGACAGTAACGGTTTTGTTTAAAAACGGTTTTTGTGCTTAATTAACCAGTTTAAGCCTGTTTAACATGTCTGTACCTTCAGATAGATCATGTTCTGTATGTATGGAGACCAAGGTGGTTCCCCCTTCAAATGTATGTGATAATTGTGCCATGGCGTCCAAACAAAGTAAGGACAGTACTGTCACATTTAGTAAGGTTGCCCATGATGATTCCTCAAATGAAGGAAGTAGGGATAGTTCTGCATCCTCTCCTTCTGTGTCTATACCAGTTATGCCCGCGCAGGCGACCCCTAGTACTTCTAGCACGCCAATGCTTGTTACTATGCAACAATTGACGGCTGTAATGGATAACTCCATAGCTAATATTTTATCCAAAATGCCAGCATTTCAGAGAGAGCGCGATTGCTCAGTTTTAAACACTGTAGAGCAGGAGGGCGCTGATGATAATTTATCTGTCATACCCTCACACCAGTCTGAAGTGGCAGTGAGGGAAGGTTTGTCAGACGGAGAAATTTCTGATACAGGAAGAATTTCTCAGCAGGCAGAACCTGATATTGTGACATTTAAATTTAAATTAGAGCATCTCTGCGCATTACTTAAGGAGGTGCTATCTACTCTGGATGATTGTGACAATCTGGTCATCCCAGAAAAATTGTGCAAGATGGACAAGTTCCTAGAGGTCCCGGTGCACCCTGATGCCTTTCCGATACCTAAAAGGGTGGCGGACATAGTGAATAAGGAGTGGGAGAAGCCAGGCATACCTTTTGTCCCTCCTCCTATATTTAAGAAATTGTTCCCCATGGTCGACCCCAGGAAGGACACATGGCAAAAAGTCCCTAAGGTCGAGGGGGCGGTTTCTACACTAGCCAAACGCACGACCATTCCCATTGAGGACAATTGTGCTTTCAAAGATCCTATGGATAAAAAATTGGAGGGTTTGCTTAAAAAGATTTTTGTACAGCAAGGTTACATCCTTCAACCTATTTCGTGCATTATTCCTGTCACTACAGCGGCGTGTTTCTGGTTCGAGGAACTGGAAAAGTCGCTTGGTAGGGAGACTTCATATGAGGAGGTCATGGACAGAATTCACGCACTTAAGTTAGCTAATTCCTTTATTTTAGACGCCGCTTTGCAGTTAGCGAGATTAGCGGCGAAAAATTCAGGGTTTGCAATTGTGGCGCGTAGAGCGCTCTGGCTAAAGTCTTGGTCGGCGGATGTATCTTCCAAGACAAAATTGCTTAATATCCCTTTCAAAGGTAAGACCCTTTTTGGGCCAGAATTGAAAGAAATTTTCTCCAACATAGGTGTGTCCGGTCCACGGCGTCATCCTTACTTGTGGGATATTCTCTTCCCCAACAGGAAATGGCAAAGAGCCCAGCAAAGCTGGTCACATGATCCCTCCTAGGCTCCGCCTTCCCCAGTCATTCTCTTTGCCGTTGCACAGGCAACATCTCCACGGAGATGGCTTAGAGTTTTTTGGTGTTTAAATGTAGTTTTTATTCTTCAATCAAGAGTTTGTTATTTTAAAATAGTGCTGGTATGTACTATTTACTCTGAAACAGAAAAGAGATGAAGATTTCTGTTTGTAAGAGGAAAATGATTTTAGCAACCGTTACTAAAATCGATGGCTGTTTCCACACAGGACTGTTGAGAGGAATTAACTTCAGTTGGGGGAAACAGTGAGCAGACTTTTGCTGCTTGAGGTATGACACATTTCTAACAAGACTTGGTAATGCTGGAAGCTGTCATTTTCCCTATGGGATCCGGTAAGCCATTTTTATTAAATAAGAATAAAGGGCTTCACAAGGGCTTTAAAGACTGGTAGACATTTTTCTGGGCTAAAACGATTGATTTATAAGCATTTTTAATAGTTTATAGCTTTGAGGAGTTATTTTATTCTTGGGAATTATGTTAAAGAAACGGCAGGCACTGTATTGGACACCTTTTTCACTGGGGGCCTTCTCTAATCATAGGCAGAGCCTCATTTTCGCGCCACTAATGCGCAGTTGTTTTTGGATTTAAAGGATGCGTATCTACATATTCCTATCCACAAGGAACATCATCGGTTCCTAAGGTTCGCCTTTCTGGACAAGCATTACCAGTTTGTGGCACTTCCATTCGGATTAGCCACTGCTCCAAGAATTTTCACAAAGGTACTAGGGTCCCTTCTAGCGGTGCTAAGACCAAGGGGCATTGCAGTAGTACCTTACTTGGACGACATACTGATTCAAGCGTCGTCTCTACCACAAGCAAAGGCTCATACGGACATTGTCCTGGCCTTTCTCAGATCTCACGGGTGGAAAGTGAACGTAGAAAAAAGTTCTCTATCTCCGTCAACAAGAGTTCCCTTCTTGGGAACAATAATAGACTCCTTAGAAATGAGGATTTTTCTGACAGAGGCCAGAAAATCAAAACTTCTAAGCTCTTGTCAAGTACTTCATTCTGTTCTTCTTCCTTCCATAGCGCAGTGCATGGAAGTAATAGGTTTGATGGTCGCGGCAATGGACATAGTTCCTTTTGCGCGAATTCATCTAAGACCATTACAACTGTGCATGCTCAGTCAGTGGAATGGGGATTATACAGACTTGTCTCCGACGATACAAGTAGATCAGAGGACCAGAGATTCACTCCGTTGGTGGCTGACCCTGGACAACCTGTCACAAGGGATGAGCTTCCGCAGACCAGAGTGGGTCATTGTCACGACCGACGCCAGTCTGGTGGGCTGGGGCGCGGTCTGGGAACCCCTGAAAGCTCAGGGTCTTTGGTCTCGGGAAGAA
Organism: Bombina bombina; assembly: GCF_027579735.1. Lineage (NCBI taxonomy): Eukaryota > Metazoa > Chordata > Amphibia > Anura > Bombinatoridae > Bombina > Bombina bombina. Next base: position 155,778,795 of record NC_069500.1, on the reverse strand, counting down.
TCTCTTCTCCCGATAAATATTCTGGAACTGAGAGCGATATTCAATGCTCTCAAGGCTTGGCCTCAGCTAGCAAAGGCCAAATTCATACGGTTTCAATCAGACAACATGACGACTGTTGCGTATATCAACCATCAGGGGGGAACAAGGAGTTCCCTGGCGATGGAAGAAGTGACCAAAATAATTCAATGGGCGGAGACTCACTCCTGCCACTTGTCTGCAATCCACATCCCAGGAGTGGAAAATTGGGAAGCGGATTTTCTGAGTCGTCAGACATTTCATCCGGGGGAGTGGGAACTCCATCCGGAAATCTTTGCCCAAATAATTCAATTGTGGGGCATTCCAGACATGGATCTGATGGCGTCTCGTCAGAACTTCAAGGTTCCTTGCTACGGGTCCAGATCCAGGGATCCCAAGGCGACTCTAGTGGATGCACTAGTAGCACCTTGGAGCTTCAACCTAGCTTATGTGTTCCCACCGTTTCCTCTCATTCCCAGGCTGGTAGCCAGGATCAAACAGGAGAGGGTATCGGTGATCTTGATAGCTCCTGCGTGGCCACGCAGGACTTGGTATGCAGATCTGGTGAATATGTCATCGGCTCCACCATGGAAGCTACCTTTGAGACAGGACCTTCTTGTTCAAGGTCCGTTCGAACATCCGAATCTGGCCTCACTCCAACTGACTGCTTGGAGATTGAACGCTTGATTTTATCAAAGCGAGGGTTCTCAGATTCTGTCATTGATACTCTTGTTCAGGCCAGAAAGCCTGTAACTAGAAAAATCTACCATAAAATATGGAAAAAATATATCTGTTGGTGTGAATCTAAAGGATTCCCATGGAACAAGATACAAATTCCTAAGATTCTATCCTTTCTTCAAGAAGGTTTGGAGAAAGGATTATCTGCAAGTTCTTTGAAGGGACAGATTTCTGCTTTATCTGTTTTACTTCACAAAAAGCTGGCAGCTGTGCCAGATGTTCAAGCTTTTGTTCAGGCTCTGGTTAGAATCAAGCCTGTTTACAAACCTTTGACTCCTCCTTGGAGTCTCAATTTAGTTCTTTCAGTTCTTCAGGGGGTTCCGTTTGAACCCCTACATTCCGTTGATATCAAGTTATTATCTTGGAAAGTTTTGTTTTTGGTTGCAATTTCTTCTGCTAGAAGAGTTTCAGAGTTATCTGCTCTGCAGTGTTCTCCTCCTTATCTGGTGTTCCATGCAGATAAGGTGGTTTTGCGTACTAAACCTGGTTTTCTTCCGAAAGTTGTTTCTAACAAAAATATTAACCAGGAGATAGTCGTGCCTTCTTTGTGTCCGAATCCAGTTTCAAAGAAGGAACGTTTGTTGCACAATTTGGATGTAGTTCGTGCTCTAAAATTCTATTTAGAGGCTACAAAGGATTTCAGACAAACATCTTCCTTGTTTGTTGTTTATTCTGGTAAAAGGAGAGGTCAAAAAGCAACTTCTACCTCTCTCTCTTTTTGTCTTAAAAGCATCATCAGATTGGCTTATGAGACTGCCGGACGGCAGCCTCCTGAAAGAATCACAGCTCATTCCACTAGGGCCGTGGCTTCCACATGGGCCTTCAAGAACGAGGCTTCTGTTGATCAGATATGTAAGGCAGCGACTTGGTCTTCACTGCACACTTTTACAAAATTTTACAAATTTGATACTTTTGCTTCTTCTGAGGCTATTTTTGGGAGAAAGGTTTTGCAAGCCGTGGTGCCTTCCATCTAGGTGACCTGATTTGCTCCCTCCCATCATCCGTGTCCTAAAGCTTTGGTATTGGTTCCCACAAGTAAGGATGACGCCGTGGACCGGACACACCTATGTTGGAGAAAACAGAATTTATGTTTACCTGATAAATTACTTTCTCCAACGGTGTGTCCGGTCCACGGCCCGCCCTGGTTTTTTAATCAGGTCTGATGATTTATTTTCTCTAACTACAGTCACCACGGTATCATATGATTTCTCCTATGCAAATATTCCTCCTTTACGTCGGTCGAATGACTGGGGAAGGCGGAGCCTAGGAGGGATCATGTGACCAGCTTTGCTGGGCTCTTTGCCATTTCCTGTTGGGGAAGAGAATATCCCACAAGTAAGGATGACGCCGTGGACCGGACACACCGTTGGAGAAAGTAATTTATCAGGTAAACATAAATTCTGTTATTTCAGACATCACTGGGGGAAAGGGCCATGCCCTCCCACAAGATAGGCCTTTCAAGGCTAAGAATAAGTCAAATTTTCGTTCCTTTCGCAATTTCAGGAACGGACCGGCTTCCAGCTCTGCAACCTCTAGACAAGAGGGTAACGCTTCCCAGACTAAACCAGCTTGGAAACCAATGCAAGGCTGGAACAAGGGTAAACAGGCCAAGAAGCCTGCTGCTGCTACCAAATCAGCATGAAGGGGTAGCCCCCGATCCGGGACCGGATCTAGTAGGGGGCAGACTCTCTCTCTCTTTGCTCAGGCTTGGGCAAGAGATATTCAGGATCCCTGGGCACTAGAAATAGTCTCTCAGGGTTATTTTCTAGAATTCAAGGAACTACCCCCAAGGGGAAGGTTCCACATGTCTCACTTATCTTCAAACCAAATAAAGAGGCAGGCATTCTTACATTGTGTAGAAGACCTGTTAAAGATGGGAGTGATACACCCAGTTCCAACTGTGGAACAAGGTCAGGGGTTTTACTCAAATCTGTTTGTAGTTCCCAAAAAAGAGGGAACTTTGAGACCAATTCTGGATTTAAAAATTCTAAACAAATTTCTCAGAGTTCCATCGTTCAAAATGGAAACCATTCGAACAATTTTACCTACAATCCAGGAGGGTCAATATATGACTACCGTGGATTTGAAGGATGCGTATCTACATATTCCTGTCCACAAAGATCATCATCAGTTCCTAAGGTTCTCGCATTTCTGGACAAACATTATCAGTTCGTGGCTCTCCCATTCGGACTAGCCACTGCTCCCAGAATTTTCACAAAGGTGCTCGGGTCCCTTCTAGCGGTTCTAAGACCAAGGGGCATTGCAGTGGCACCTTATCTGGACGACATTCTAATTCAAGCGTCGTCTCTTTCCAAGGCAAAGGCTCATACAGACATTGTTCTAGCCTTTCTCAGATCTCACGGGTGGAAGGTGAACGTAGAAAAGAGTTCCCTGTCTTCGTCGACAAGAGTTCCCTTTTTGGGAACAATAATAGATTCTTTAGAAATGAAGATCTTCTTGACAGAAGTCAGAAAGTCAAAGCTTCTAAACGCTTGTCAAGTTCTTCACTCTATTCTGCAGCCTTCCATAGCTCAGTGCATGGAAGTAGTAGGATTGATGGTTGCAGCAATGGACATAGTTCCTTTTGCTCGAATTCATCTAAGACCATTACAACTGTGCATGCTCAAGCAGTGGAATGGGGACTATACAGACTTGTCTCCCCAGATTCAAGTAGACAAGGTAACCAGAGACTCACTCCGTTGGTGGTTGTCCCAGGATCACCTGTCTCAGGGAATGAGTTTCCGCAGACCAGAGTGGGTCATTGTCACGACCGACGCCAGTCTATTAGGCTGGGGCGCGGTCTGGGATTCCCTGAAAGCTCAGGGTCTATGGTCTCAGGAAGAGTCTCTTCTCCCGATCAACATCCTGGAACTGAGAGCGATATTCAATGCTCTCCGGGCTTGGCCTCAACTAGCGAAGGCCGGATTCATAAGATTCCAGTCAGACAACATGACAACTGTAGCTTACATCAACCATCAGGGGGGAACAAGGAGTTCCTTGGCGATGAGAGAGGTATCCAAAATCATCAAATGGGCGGAGGATCACTCCTGCCACCTATCTGCAATCCACATCCCAGGAGTAGAAAACTGGGAGGCGGATTATCTGAGTCGTCAGACTTTCCATCCGGGGGAGTGAGAACTCCACCCGGAGGTTTTTGCCCAGTTGACTCAATTATGGGGCATTCCAGACATGGATCTGATGGCGTCTCGTCAGAACTTCAAGGTTCCTTGCTACGGGTCCAGATCCAGGGATCCCAAGGCGACTCTGGTGGATGCATTAGTGGCGCCTTGGTCGTTCAACCTAGCTTATGTGTTTCCACCGTTCCCCCTCCTTCCCAGGCTTGTAGCCAGGATCAAACAGGAGAAGGCCTCGGTGATTCTGATAGCTCCTGCGTGGCCGCGCAGGACTTGGTATGCAGACCTGGTGAATATGTCATCGGCTCCACCATGGAAGCTACCTTTGAGACAGGATCTTCTAGTACAAGGTCCATTCGAACATCCAAATCTAGTTTCTCTGCAGCTGACTGCTTGGAAATTGAACGTTTGATTTTATCCAAGCGTGGGTTTTCAGATTCAGTGATAGATACTCTGGTCCAAGCCAGAAAACTCGTGACTAGAAAGATTTACCATAAAATATGGAAAAGATATATCTGTTGGTGTGAATCCAAGGGATTCTCCTGGAGTAAGATTAAAATTCCTAAGATCCTCTCCTTTCTCCAAGAAGGTTTGGATAAGGGATTGTCAGAGAGTTCTCTAAAAGGACAGAATTCTGCTTTATCTGTCTTGCTACACAAACGACTGGCAGCTGTGCCAGATGTACAAGCTTTTGTACAGGCTTTGGTCAGACTCAAGCCTGTTTACAGACCCTTGACTCCTCCTTGGAGTCTAAATTTAGTTCTTTCAGTTCTTCAAGGGGTTCCGTTTGAACCCTTACATTCCATAGATATCAAGTTGCTATCTTGGAAAGTTCTGTTTTTGGTTGCTATTTCTTCTGCAAGAAGAGTTTCTGAATTATCTGCTTTGCAGTATAATCCACCCTATCTGGTGTTCCATTCAGATAAGGTCGTTTTGCGTACTAAGCCTGGTTTCCTTCCGAAGGTTGTTTCCAACAGGAATATTAACCAGGAAATAGTTGTTCCTTCTCTGTGTCCGAATCCAGTTTCAAAGAAGGAACGTTTGTTACACAATTTAGATGTAGTTCGTGCTTTAAAGTTCTATTTAGAAGCAACTAAGGATTTTAGACAAACCTCATCTTTGTTTGTTGTTTACTCTGGTAAGAGGAGAGGACAAATAGCTACGGCTACCTCTCTTTCTTTCTGGCTGAAAAGCATTATCCGATTGGCTTATGAGACTGCCGGACGGCAGCCTCCTGAACGAGTCACAGCTCACTCCACTAGAGCTGTGGCTTCCACGTGGGCCTTCAAGAACGAGGCTTCTGTTGACCAGATATGTAAGGCAGCGACTTGGTCTTCTCTGCACACTTTTGCCAAATTTTACAAATTTGATATTTTTGCTTCTTCGGAGGCTGTTTTTGGGAGAAAGGTTTTGCAAGCCGTGGTGCCTTCTATTTAGGTAACCTGATTTGCTCCCTCCCTTCATCCATGTCCTAAAGCTTTGGTATTGGTTCCCACAAGTAATGGATGACGCTGTGGACCGGACACACCAATGTTGGAGAAAACAGAATTTATGCTTACCTGATAAATTACTTTCTCCAACGGTGTGTCCGGTCCACGGCCCGCCCTGGTTTTTTAATCAGGTTTGAAAAATTTCTTTCTCTGTATACTACAGTCACCACGGCACCCTATAGTTTATCCTTTTTTTTTTCTCCTAACCTCGGTCGAATGACTGGGGGGGCGGAGCCTGAGGAGGGGCTATATGGACAGCTTTTGCTGTGCTCTTTGCCATTTCCTGTTGGGGAAGAGAATATTCCCACAAGTAATGGATGATGCCTTGGACAGGACACACCGTTGGAGAAAGTAATTTATCAGGTAAGCATAAATTCTGTTTTCTACTCTGGCAAAGAGAACTATGATCCCTATAGAGGATAGCTGCTCCTTTAAGGATCCCATGGACAAAAAGCTGAAAGCTTATTTGAAGAAGATGTATGTTCATCAAGGTCTTCAATGGCAACCTGCAGTTTGTATTGCTAAGGTTGCAAGTGTGGCATCTTATTGGTGTGATGCCTTGTCTAAATCAATTTTAGTAGAGAATCTGTTGGAGGAGATACAATATAGGATTAAGGCTCTCAAACTAGCCAATTCCTTTATTTCTGATGCTAACATGCAAGTTATTAGACTGGGAGCCAAGATGTCTGGCTTTACTGTCCTTAACCGCAGGACATTGTGGCTAAAATCTTGGTCAGCTGATGTTACCTCTAAGTCCAAGCTTCTGGCGCTTCCTTACAAGGGGAAGACCTTGTTCAGACCTGGTCTGGCAGAAATTATTTCTGATATTACGGGTGGAAAAGGGTTTTTCCTACCACAAGACGAGAATAACAGACTGGAAGGATGTCAAAATAATTTTTATTCCTTTTGTAACTTCAAAAGTCTTCCTCTCTCTCTTCCAAGCAGGAGCAGTCCAAGTCTTATTGGATCCCAACCAGTCTTGGAGTAAGAGGGAGCAATCAAAGAAACCCTCAGCTGAGTCTAAGTCAGCATGAAGGGTCGGCCCCCGGTCCGGGTCCGGGTTCGGATCAAGTGGGGGGCAGACTTTCCCTGTTTTGTCAAGCGTGGAGAAGAGATGTCCCAGATCCTTGGGGTGTGGACATAGTATCTCAGGGTTACAAAATAGAATTCAAAACCTTACCTCCAAGGGGCAGATTCCACCTCTCGATTATCTGCAGACCAGGTTAAAAGAGGCATTCTTGAACTGCGTTCATGACCTTTTCTCCCTGGGAGTGATTGTTCCAGTTCCCTTAAGGGTCTAGGATTCTATTCAAATCTGTTCGTCGTTCCCAAAAAAGAGGGAACTTTTCGACCCATTTTAGATCTAAAGTGCCTCTACAAGTTTCTCAGGGTACGGTCCTACAAAATGGAAACCATTCGTTCCATTTTTCCTTTGTTCCAAGAGGGTCAGTTCATGAAGACCATAGACCTGAAGGGCTTGTATCTTTATGTTCCCATCCACAGGGATCATTGCAAATTCCTGAGATTCTCCTTTCTAGACAAACCCATTCTGTTTGTTGCTCTTCTGTTTGGCCTTGCCACAGCTCCAAAGGTTCTGGGGGCTCTCTTGGCAGTGATCAGGTATCGGAATTGCAGTGCCACCATACCTAGATGACATATTGGTTCTGGCACCTTCTTTTCAACAAGCAAACTCTCATACAGATATCTTGTCTTTTCTACGTTCCCACTGTTGGAAAGTAAATCTGAAAGAGAGTTCCCTTGTTCCAGCTACAAGGGGGGGTTTCTTAGGTACCATAATAGACTCCCTATCTATGAAATATTTTCTGACGGAGGTCAGAAAATCCAAAATTCTCTCCTCTTGCCTATCTCTTCAGTCTACTGTTCGGCCATCAGTGACTCAATGTATGGAGGTAATTGGTCTGATGGTCGCTTCCATGGACATCATTCCCTTTGCTCGATTTCATTTGATAGCTCTGCAATTATGCATGCTCAAAAAATGAAACAGAGACCATTTGGATCTGTCTCAGAGGATAGATCTAGACCAGTCGACAAGAGACTCTCTCCCGTGGTGGCTTTCTCAGGACCATCTGTCTCAGGGCACATGCTTCCAGAGACTTTCCTGAGTGATTGTGACCATGGACACCAGCCTGCTAGGCTGGGAAGCAGTCTGGGACTCGTTAAGGGCGCAGGGACTATGGACTCGGGAGGAGTCTGCTCTCCCCATAAACATCTTGGAGTTGAGAGCGATTTACAATGCTCTGATGACTTGGCCTTAGCCCAGTTTATCAGGTTTGTCGGACAACATCACTTCAGTGGCTTACATCAGCCACTAGGGAGGAACGCAGAGTTCCTTAGCCATGAAGGAGGTGGCATGGATTATTCAGTGGGTGGAAGCTCACAATTGTTGTGTGTCTGCAATCCTCATTCCTGGAGCAGACAATTGGAAAAAGGATTTCCTGAGCAGACAGACATTTCATCCCGGGGAGTGGGCTCTCCATCCGGAGGTGTTCTCCAGGTTAACCCTCAAATGGGGGGTGCCCGAGTTGGATCTGATGGCATCTTGGCAGAACACCAAGCTTCCAAGGTACGGTTCAAGGTCAAGAGATCCTCAGGCCGCTCTGATAGATGCTCTGGCGGTTCCTTGGGATTTCGGTCTAGCATACCTGTTTCCTCCGTTTGTGCTCCTTCCACAAGTTATTGCTCGTATCAAACAAGAGAGAGCATCAGTAATTCTAATAGCTCCTGCATGGTCTTGCAGGATCTGGTATGCCGACCTAGTGAAGATGTCTTCTCGGCTGCCTTGGATGTTGCCTCTGAGGAAGGACCTTCTAACTCAGGGTCCATTCCTCCATCCAAATCTCATTTCTCTGAAGCTGACTGCTTGGAGATTGAATGCTTAGTTTTGTCTAAGTGTGGATTTTCTGAGTCGGTCATTGAGACTATGATCCAGGCTTGCAAGCCTGTTACTCGAAAAATACCTTTTTTGGTGTAAATCTAAGGGCTACTCTTGGAGTAGGGTCAGGATTACTAGAATTTTGTCTTTTCTCCACGAAGGTCTGGAGAAAGGGTTGTCAGACAGTTCTCTGAAAGGTCAGATTTCTGCATTATCTATTTTGTTACACAAGCGTCTGGCGGATGTGCCAGATGTTCAATGTTTTTGTCAGGCCCTGGTCAGAATCAGGCCTGTGTTTAAACCTATTGCTCCTCCTTGGAGCCTTAATCTTGTTAAAGTTTTGTGGCAGGCTCAGTTTGAGCCAGTACATTCCAAAGATATTAAGTTACTATCTTGGAAGGTTTTGTTTCTTATTGCCATCTCTTCTGCTCTGAGAGTTTCGGAGCTCTCTGCTTTGCAGTGTGATTCGCCTTACCTTATCTTTCATGCGGTTCTTTGTACTAAATTGGGGTTTCTTCCTAAAGTGGTTTTTGGATAAAAATATTATTCAGGAAATTGTTGTTTCTTCTTTGTCCTAATCCTCCTCCTCATAAGGATCGTCTGTTGCAATACTTGGTTGTTGTGCATGCTTTAAAATTCTACTTACAGGCGACTAAGGATTTTCACCAGTCTTCTGCCCTGTTTGTTGGTTTCTCAGGAAAGCGTAAGGGTAGGAAGGCTACTTCTACTTCTCTTTCCCTCTGGTTGAGAAGTATGATTAGTTTTGCTTATGAGACTGCTGGACCAGCAGCCCCCTGAGAGAATTACAGCTGATTCCACTAGGGCTGTCTCCTCCTTGGGCTTTCAAAGATGAAGCTTCTGTGGAACAGCTTTGCAAGGCTGCAACTTGGTCCTCTCTGCATACTTTTTCCAAATTTTCCAAATTTTATACTTTTGCCTCGGCAGAGGCATCTTTTGGGAGAAAGGTTCTTCAAGCTGTGGTGCCTTCTGTTTAGGTCTTCCTGTCTTGTTCTCCCTCCCTGTTCATTTTGTGTCCTCTAGCTTCGGTATTGGTTCTCACTAGTAATTGAATGACGTCGTGGACTCTCCATATCTTAGGAAAGAAAACCAAATTTATGCTTACCTGATAAATTTCTTTCTTTCTGTGGTGCTCTTTGCAGCCTCCTGCTGGCCAGGAGTGATATTCCCACTAGTAATTGAATGACGTGGACCCTCCATATCTGGAAAGAAAGAAATTTATCAGGTAAGCATAATTTTTTTTCCAATTTTACTTTTATCAACTATTTTGCTTTGTTCTCTTGGTATTCTTATTTGAAAGCTAAACCTAGGTAGGCTCATATGCTAATTTCTCAGAGCTTGAAGGCTGCCTCTAATTTGAGTGCATTTTGAGTTTTTCACCATTAGAGGGCATTAGTTCATGTGTGTCATATAGATAACATTGAGCTCACGCACGTGACATTACCTAGGAGTCAGCACTGATTGGCTAAAATGCAAGTCTGTCAAAACAACTGAAATAAGGGGGCAGTTTGCAGAGGCTTAGATACAAGGTAATTACAGAGGTAAAGCGTTTATTATTATAACTGTTGGTTATGCAAAACTGCGGAATGTGTCATTTTAAAGTTATCTATATTTTTAAACAACAAAAATTCTAGTGTTGACTGTCCCTTTAATAACTAACAATAAGAAATTACTCACTCTATGCTACGTTTTATCATGTTTTATTTAATAATAAAATATTTTCATTGAAATCCCAATTGTGTTTTTGTCCAGAGTGAGGAACTGCAAGCCCTCAGTTTGTTTAGACACCATAGTCCTGGTGTTTTTCTTCTATAAGGTACGACGAGTCCACGGATTCATCCTTTACTTGTGGGATATTATCCTCCTGCTAACAGGAAGTGGCAAAGAGCACCACAGCAGAGCTGTCTATATAGCTCCTCCCTTAGCTCCCCCCCCCAGTCATTCTCTTTGCCTACACTAAGTACTAGGAAGGGTAAAGTGAAAGAGGTGATAAAATATTAGTTTTTAATTTCTTAAAGCAAGAGTTTTTTGTTTTAAATGGTACCGGTGTGTACTATTTACTCTCAGGCAGCAGATGGATGAAGACTAATGCCTGGAGGATGATGATCTTAGCATTTGTAACTAAGATCCAGTGCAGTTCCCACAGAGGCTGAGGAACACAAGAAACTTCAGTGTGAGGAATGTTTTCATGCTATATAGCAGTGAGGTATGTTCAGTCATTTTTTCTGGAGAGACTGTGTATTTCAGAAAGCTGACAGTATCCCCTTATGAGGGTAAGCAGTAATCCTAAGAGCTATAGAAAGGCATTACTAAGCTTGCATAAGGGGCTAATTACAAAAATGGTTGACACTGAGTTTTGAATGTTTGTGGGCAAACATTTTATGAACTAGGAGTGCTGTTAATGTTTTGTGGGCAATAACGTTTTTTGGGCATCTTTATTGAGGGTACACTTGGCTTATTTTTTGGGTCTCAGAACCCACATGGCTAGTTTAAAACCGCTCTGGTGCGGTTCTTTGAGGCTGTACAGACGGGGCCTATTTTCGCGCCTCAGATGCGCAGTTGTTTTCACTCAGCAAGCTCCAACTCCTGAGGGCCCTTGTGAATGCTTTGGGCCAAATCGAAGCTTTAACCCCATATTTACTATCCCTGAGGGCAGGTAGTGCTGGGGGTGTTTTTTTCCGGATTTAGGCCTAATTTCAATCCGGTTTTCACATTAAGGGGTTAAATGTTAAATTTCCTTGTGGGGCAAACGTAACTACACATATTGAGTCTGCTTTCAAAAAATTGAAAAATTTGGTGCATTTTAAAGCAGTTTTGCAGAACGTGTATGATTTTTTTCTCTTAAAGGCGCAGTACCGTTTTTTAAGATTGTTATTTTTTTCACTAAATAAAGTGTTTTCATGCTTGTTTGTAGTCCTTACTAGCCCGTTCAACATGTCTGACATTGAGGAAAGTCATTGTTCAATATGTTTAGAAGCCATTGTGGAACCCCCACTTAGAATGTGTCCCTCATGCACTGAAAGGTCAATAAATTGCAAAGAACATATTTTAGCTACTAAAAGTAGGATGATTCTCAGTCAGAAGGGAATCAGGTTATGCCATCTAATTCTCCCCAAGTGTCACAACCATTAACGCCCGCACAAACTACGCCAAGTACTTCTAGTGCGTCTAATTCTTTCACCCTGCAAAATATGGCCGCAGTTATGAATAATACCCTCACAGAGGTTTTATCTAAGCTGCCTGGGTTGCAGGGGAAGCACAGTAGGTCTGGTGTGAGAACAAATGCTTAGCCCTCTGACGCTTTATTAGCCATATCCGATGTACCCTCACAATGTTCTGAGTTGGGGGTGAGGGATTTGCTGTCTGAGGGAGAGATTTATGATTCAGGAAAGATGTTCTCTCAGACAGACTCGTATATGATGGCTAATAAATTTAAACAGCTCCGCTTATTGCTCAGGGAGGTTTTAGCGACTCTGGATGATTGTGACCCTATTGTAGTTCCAGAGAAATTGTGTAAAATGGACAGATTTCTAGAGGTTCCTACCTACACTGATGTTTTTCTGGTCCCTAAGAGGATTTCGGACATTGTTACTAAGGAGTGGGATAGACCAGGTATTCAGTTCGCTCCCCCTCCTACTTTTAAGAAAATGTTTCCCATATCAGACACCATGCGGGATTCGTGGCAGACCCTCCCTAAGGTGGAGGGAGCTATATCTACTCTGGCTAAGCGTACAACTATACCTATTGAGGACAGTTGTGCTTTCAAAGATCCTATGGATAAAAAATGAGTGGGTCTCCTAAAGAAAATATTTGTTCATCAGGGTTTTCTTCTCCAACCTATAGCGTGCATTGTTCCTGTAACTACTGCAGCTGCTTTTTGGTTCGAGGCTCTGGAGGAGGCTCTTCAGGTTGAGACCCCATTAGATGATATTCTGGATAGAATTAAGGCTCTCAAGCTAGCTAATTCTTTCATTACAGATGCCACTTTTCAACTGGCTAAATTAGCGGCAAAGAATTCAGGTTTTACCATTTTAGCGCGTAGAGCGTTATGGCTTAAGTCCTGGTCTGCTGTTGTGTCATCAAAATCTAAGCTTTTAGCCATCCCTTTCAAGGGTAAGACCCTATTCGGGCCTGAACTGAAAGAGATCATTTCAGACATCACTTAAGGGAAAGGCCATGCCCTTCCTCAGGATAAGACAAATAAGATGAGGACCAGACAAAATGATTTTCGTTCCTTTGGAAACTTCAAAGGTGGTCCCTCTACCTCTTCCCCTGCTGCAAAGCAAGAGGGGAATTTTGCTCAATCCAAGTCAGTCTGGAGACCTAACCAGACTTGGAACAATGGTAAATAGGCCAAGAAGCCCGCTGCTGCCACCAAGACAGTGTGAAGGGGTAGCCCCCGATCCGGGACCGGATCTAGTAGGGGGCAGACTTTCTCTCTTTGCTCAGGCTTGGGCAAAAGACGTTCAGGACTCCTGGGCTTTGAAATTTAGAAGATAACCCTGGGTTACAATTTCTAAAGATTCTCCTCCAAGGGGGAGATTCCATCTTTCTCAATTGTCTGTAAACCAGACAAAAAGAGAGGCGTTCTTACGCTGTGTAGAAGACCTATATACCATGGGAGTGATCTGCCCAGCTCCGAAAACAGAACAGGGGCAGGGGTTCTACTCCAATCTGTTTGTGGTTCCCAAAATAGAGGGAACCTTCAGACCAATTTTAGATCTCAAGATCCTAAACAAATTCCTCAGAGTCCCATCCTTCAAGATGGTGACCATTCGGACTATTTTACCAATGATCCAGGAGGGTCAATATATGACCACCGTGGACTTAAAGGATGCATATCTACACATCCCTATCCACAAAGATCATCACCAGTTCCTCAGGTTCGCCTTTCTGGACAAGCATTACCAGTTTGTGGCTCTTCCCTTCGGGTTGGCCACAGCTCCCAGAATTTTCACAAGAGTTCTATTCCTGGGAACTCTGATAGATTCGGTGGACATGAAAATTTTTCTGACGGAGGTCAGGAAATCAAAAATTTTAACCATCTGCCGAGCTCTTCATTCCATTCCTCGGCCGTCAGTGGCTCAGTTTATGGAGGTAATCGGACTAATGGTAGCGGCAATGGACATAGTTCCGTTTGCTCGCTTGCATCTCAGACCACTGCAACTATGCATGCTCAAACAGTGGAATGGGGATTATGCAGATTTATCTCCTCAGATAAATCTGGATCAAGAGACCAGACACTCTCTTCTTTGGTGGTTGTCACAGGATCATCTGTCCCAGGGAATGTGTTTCCGCAGGCCAGCATGGGTCATAGTGACGACGGACGCCAGCCTATTGGGCTGGGGTGCAGTCTGGAATTCCCTGAAAGCACAGGGTTTGTGGACTCAGGAGGAGGCTCTCCTCCCGATAAATATTCTAGAACTGAGAGCGATATTCAACGCGCTTCTGGCGTGGCCTCAGCTGGCTTCGGCCAGATTCATAAGATTCCAGTTGGACAATATCACGACTGTAGCATATATCAATCATCAGGGGGGAACAAAGAGTTCTCTAGCCATGATAGAGGTTACCAAAATAATTAGATGGGCAGAGACTCACTCTTGCCATCTATCAGCAATCTATATCCCAGGAGTGGAGAACTGGGAAGCGGATTTTCTAAGTCGTCAGACTTTTCATCCGGGGGAGTGGGAACTCCATCAGGAGGTGTTTGCACAATTGATTCAGCAATGGGGCACACCAGAATTGGATCTGATGGCGTCTCGTCAGAAAGCCAAACTTCCTTGTTACGGGTCCAGGTCAACGGATACTCAGGCAGTACTGATAGATGCTCTAGCCGTACCCTGGTCGTTCAACCTGGCTTATGTGTTTCCACCATTTCCTCTCCTTCCTTGTTTGATTGCCAGAATCAAACAGGAGAGAGCTTCAGTGATTTTGATAGCACCTGCGTGGCCACACAGGACTTGGTATGCAGACCTGGTGGACATGTCATCTCTTCCACCATGGACTCTGCCACTGAGACAGGACCTTCTGATTCAAGGTCCGTTCCAGCATCCAAATCTAGTTTCTCTGCGGCTGACTGCTTGGAGATTGAACACTTGATTTTATCCAAGCGGGGTTTCTCTGAGTCGGTCATAGATACCTTGATTCAGGCTCGAAAGCCTGTCACTAGGAAAATCTATCATAAGATATGGCGTAAATATCTTTATTGGTGCGAATCCAAAGGCTACTCATGGAGTAAGATCAGGATTCCTAGGATTTTGTCCTTTCTCCAAGAAGGATTGGAGAAAGGGCTATCAGCTAGTTCCTTAAAGGGACAGATATCTACCTTATCAATTCTACTGTACAAGCGTCTGGCAGATGTTCCAGACGTTCAGTCGTTCTGTCCGGCTTTAGTTAGAATCAAGCCTGTGTTTAAACCTGTTGCTCTGCCATGGAGTTTGAATTTAGTTCTTAAAATTCTTCAAGGGGTTCCGTTTGAACCTATGCATTCCATAGATATTAAGTTTCTATCTTGGAAAGTTCTGTTTTTAGTTGCTATCTCTTCGGCTCAAAGAGTTTCTGATTTATCTGCATTGCAATGCGACTCGCCTTATCTTGTTTTCCATGCTGATAAGGTGGTTTTGCGTATCAAACCTAGATTCCTTCCTAAGGTTGTTACTAATAGGAATATCAATCAGGAAATTGTGGTTCCTTCTCTGTGTCCTAATCCTTCCTTCTAAGAAGGAGCGTCTGTTGCACAACTTGGACGTGGTTTCTTGCTTTGAAGTTTTACTTGCAAGCAACGAAAGATTTCTGTCAAACATCTTCTTTGTTTGTTGTCTATTCTGGAAAACGTAGAGGTCAAAAAGCTACTGCTACCTCTCTTTCTGGCTGAAAAGCATCATCCGTTTGGCATACGAGACTGCTGGACAGCAGCCTCCTGAAAGGATTACAGCTCACTCTACTAGAGCGGTGGCTTCCACATGGGCTTTTAAAAATGATGCTTCTGTTGAACAGATTTGTAAGGCTACGACTTGGTCTTCGCTTCATACCTTTTCCAAATTTTACAAATTTAATACTTTTGCTTCTTCAGAGGCTTTTTTTGGGAGACAAGTTCTTCAAGCAGTGGTGCATTCTGTTTAACCATCTGTCTTGTCCCTCCCGTTCATCCGTGTCCTGTAGCTTTGGTATTGGTATCCCACAAGTAAAGGATGAATCCATGGACTCGTCGTACCTTATAGAAGAAAAGTAAATTTATGCTTACCTGATAAATTAATTTCTTCTATGGTACGACGAGTCCACGGCCCACCCTGTCATTTTAAGACAGATTATATTTTTTATTTGAAACTTCAGTCACCTCTGCACCTTGTAGTTTCTCCTTTTTTCTTCCTGTACCTTCGGTCGAATGACTGGGGGGTGGAGCTAAGGGAGGAGCTATATAGACAGCTCTGCTGTGGTGCTCTTTGCCACTTCCTGTTAGCAGGAGGATAATATCCCACAAGTAAAGGATGAATCCGTGGACTTGTCGTACCATAGAAGAAATTAATTTATCAGGTAAGCATAAATTTACTTTTTCCACTGCTTTGAATACCATGTCCTGTTTGTGTTCCACTTGTAATACACTGTATGGTGTCATCCTTTTTTTTTTTTTATTTTCTATTGTCCTATTGTTCGTAGTGCCTGTGGTTTGGGGACAAAAGGAGTGTATTATATGTGCATCATTGAAGACTTCTATTAGTACTTGATTTTGTGGACATTAATTATTTATATTGGGTTTGAGGTTTTCCTGTATATGCAATAGATTTTTTTTCTTTTATTCTAAGGGGGATAAAAATAATTCTCTAAAAACATATTTTTTTATTGTTTTTTTAATTTAGTTTGCAGAAAATTATAGGGCTTGATTCTGTGGGTGATGTAATAGACACAAAGCAGGTGAATGGAAAATCTATAATACATAATGTCTGCACTGTCAATATACAAGGAATCGTCGTGCTGGAGGATAAATCAAGTGAGTACAGTTTTACAAAACTTTATCAAGGTAAAAATGCAAAGAAATTTGAGTTTAAAATTTTATAGACGCCAATATTTAACCCATGCTTTTTACAGCATTGTGACCCATTGTGTCCTTACGGAAGAGGAAACTGGCTACCTAATGATATTCAGCTTTGTATTTTCCTATATTAAATTTTGCAAGCTTCTAGTTGTATCAGGGTAATTATTTCTTTCCTATAGCATGGAGAGTCCACAATTTCATTCCAATTTCTAGTGGGATATTCAATTCCTGGCCAGCAGGAGGAGGCTAAGGGAACCCAAGCAGAGCTGTTAAAGGGACAGTTCACCCCAAAAATTTCTTCCCTTTAAATTATTCCCAATGATCCATTTTACCTGCTAGAGTGTATTAAATTGTTTTCAAGTAGCTCCTTTACTCCTATTTAAGCATTTGAAATAGCTGATTTAGCCTGTGTTATAGCCACCTATACTGAAAGTTTTGATACTGGAGGTATATGCTATTAACAAGCCTAAGTAAACACAGCTAGCAGAAGAAGTCACACTCTCAGCAAGCTGCTGGATAGTTAAGCAATAAAATAATAATTTTCCTTTGTTCTCTCTATGTTTTGAGCTTTGGTGTTCCAGACAAATATAAGATAAGGAAGCAAGTCTGTGTACACAAAGTGATAACATAATGAGATCTGATATTACCTTTTAAGTTTAACACATTGTAATAGGCTGTGGTTTCATAGCACAAAACCAGCTACTTCATATACACAAATAACCTGAAAATGCAATTTCTGAAATATTTTATACTCTGCAGCTGGTATAACAAGTCAATGAAAATACATTAATGGAAAAACAATTTTACAGTATACTGCCCCTTTAAGTGTCACTTCCCTTACCCATAATTCCCAGTCATTCTCTTTGCCTTTGTCAATGGAGGATGTGCGAAGATAGTGTCTGAAGATTTTTAATCCTTTTATGGGTATTTTTCCGTGCAAGCAAGGATTCGGGTTATGTTGTGTCCATGCCAATCTCTTTAGTAAGATTAATAGTTGCTTTTAGCAGTTAGAAAGTGGCAAGGTTGTCTTTGCTTTATTTCTAACATTATTTCTACCCCTTGATAGAAAGCCAGGGTTGCTTACTCTGTTCTTTCTTTCTCTACAGGTCCCTTGTAGAAAACGGCTGATTCTGTCACACCTAAGAGTGGTGAGAAGATTGAAGACTTTAAAAAGTGAGGCCCTCTAACTCTGCCCCCATGGCTAGTGGTCTAGGCATAATGGGGTGAGGGATTTTTATTTATTTGCTGGGTACCCTCCTGTGAGGGTAGGCAATCAGGGAGGAGGATTTATTGGCCCCAGAATATGACTTCTAGTGGAGTTTTTAATCCCAGAATTAGATTCTCCCTCCCTGGGGCGGATGATTTTTTTTAAAATTATTTTTAATCTCTCGATTTTAAAATATTTAGAGACAACCGCATGTTTTATCTAAGTTTGCTGACAGTTTATCATCCCTCCCGAGTTAAAGGGATTTCTATGCAGCCTTTTTTACTATCTCCTTATGAGGTTAAACGTTGCCCGAATTCTCCAATTTTATTTGTACTACTGTTAAGGGGTTCATTCTTATTATCCCTTTTCTGATAGAGCTTTTATTCTGCATGAACCTGAGTGGCCGATGGTCTTTTAATTAAGTCTTTAAGTGTTTCACTTCACGAATGGGCGAATGGCAGATTAGTTTTTGGTGCCATTTGCCTCAGAGGGATCCTACAGAGTCCCTGGGTTCCTGCCTGCATTTAATCAGCAGTGCAGCGCCGGCAGTGTGTATTCTATTGAATACTTATGTAGAACTTAATCTGCTGTGCATTTAGCAGTAGCGCTGTCTAATATATTTTATATGTTTTATGAGCAGGGAGGAACTACGTCTCTCGCTTGCTGAAGTGCTGCTTGTTTAAGTTATATTTATGACTCCATTTTTTCCTGACCGTCAGTTAGGATTTGCAAGTCAGCAGAGTATTGCGAGTTTATTTGTAGCACTTTCACAATAGATATTTGCGATGTCTGTATATCTATCGCTTATGCATAGGGGGAGTTATTGCATTTTATGCTTATCGGTACAAATTTTTTTACTTCTTAAAGTCGGACTTATCTGTTTGGAAGTGTGTGTATGTTTATACGCTTTAGCGCTTTCCCATTTTTATTATGCCAGGTCTCTTAGTGTGGGGACTTTGCTTAAGGGAATTTATTTTCCCCCCTGTGGGTAACTTATAATGCTCTGATAGAGGTCGCTTTTTGTCTTAGCGGTCTTCTAAGCTGATTTGGTCGCTTAGACTTAACAGTCTTTTATGTGTATATTCGTTTTTTGAGGAAATGGGACCATTTTCTCAGTTTTATGTTCTCTGCATTTGTATTGTTTTTAAACTAATTGATACAATGCGTTTTTTTCCCCCATGACATTTCATGGTAGTTACTGCCATCTTGTGGCAGTTTTTATGTATATGATCAGTCACATTTTACTTTATATTTATTTTATGTGTATTCATATGCATAGGAGTCTCTTCATATTAGAAGACTATCACGCTGTTGGAAGCATGAAAGATTCTAGCTACCTAGGGCCCTAAAATTAGAATTTCCCTGTCTGGTACAGAGATTCCATGTTTCAATCTCTCTCATATGTGGGGATTTTTCATATATCTATCATATGTATTATTCCTTTTAATGTATGGGGACTTTTTCCAACATTTGTGGTTTTTGTTTGAAATATTTATTTTTATGTTTTTAGTATAGCCATTTAATATATATTTGCTTCATATTGAGGTGACTATTTTATGTAGATGACGTGTGGTTTTCATGCATCATTCTCAGTTTTTTTTTTCTTCAATAAAAAAACAGTACTCTCAGAGACAGAGTATCAAGCTGAGATAGAATCAGGATTGTTTCTAGACATTGCTGTGTCTGTTTCCCGTCCTCAAGAGTGTCCTTTGGGTGGCCTTAGCCTTGAAGTTTATCTTAGGAGGGAGGGGTAGACTTAGGGGTTGAAAGACCTCTAATTTCAACTTCTTAAGGCAGAATCCTCCTCATCTTCTAAATCTGAGCAAACCTAGACCTTGTGGAGCCATCCTTGGTACAAGGGCAAGCAATCTAAGAAGCCTGCTGAGTTTAATTCAGCAAGAAGAGTTTGCCCCTGATCCAGTTCTCGAATTGGGTAGGGGGTGGATTTTCCTTTGTTTCAACAGGCTTGGATTTGCATTGTCAAAGACCCTTGGGTAGTGGAAATAGTCTACCAGGTTTTCAGTATAGGATCCAAATCTTGCCCTCCCAGAGGCAGATTTTTCCGGTGTAGATTATCTGCTATCCAGAGAGTTAGGCCTACTTAAACTGCGTAAAGGACCTATCTTTTCTGTGAGTGATTGTTCCGGAGATGGAACAGAGTCAAGGTTTTTACTGAAACCTTTTTGTGGTTCCCAAATAAGAGGGAACTTTTTGATATTGGATCTCAAGTATCAACAAATTTCTCAAGGTTCCGTCCTTCTATATGGAGACTATTGTTCCATTCTTCCTTGTTCAGTAGGGTCAGTTCACGACTACCATAGACCTGAAGAATGCGTATCTTCGTTTTCCCATTCTTAGGAAACATCACCATTTCTTATGATTTACTTTGTGGACAAACCTTTCAATTTTACTGCTATTCCCTTTTGGCCTTGCCTCGGTTCCTCAAATCTTTAAAGCAGGCCAATGTAGCCTGGTAGTTATCTCTGTGGCTTTGCAACTCGGTTAATAGTTGGATTCCAGCTGCTGGCGCTGAATGTCAAACGAAGGTCCCGGGGGGGCCCTTTTGACGATGGTCAGATCTCAGGGAATAGCAGTGGCGTCTTATCTGGATGACATCTTGATTCAAGCGCCATCTTTTCAGTTAGCAAAATCTCATAGAGATGTTGTTGTCTATTCTACTTTCCCAAGGTAGTAAGCGAATCTGGAAAATAGTTCCCTGGTGCCAGACATCAGGGAGTGTTTCTTAGGATCGATTTATAGATTATAGTTTTTCTGTCCATGAAGATTGTTGTGACGGGGGTCAGAAAATCCAAACTTCTGGCTTCTTGCTTATCACTTCAGTCCTCTACCCATCCATCTTTGGCTCAGTATTTGGAAGCAATTGGTCTAAAGGTTGTTCCCATGGACATCATTCCGTTCGGTTCCATCTGAGATCCCTACAGTTATGTATGCTCAGACAATGGAACAGAGTCCACTCGGATTTATTGCAGAGGATAACTCTGGATCCCCTAACTAGATACTCTCTATTTTGGTGGTTTTCACAGGACCATCTGTCTCAGGGTACATGCTTCCTAAACCATCCTGGGGGATGGTGACCACAGTTCAACAAACGCAATTGAGGTGATAGCAATTCAATATTTATTATTCAAAGGAGAATCAGCACAGCGACGTTTCGGGATCCTATCCCTTATTCATGCTATAGCTTGCAAACACTGATTATGGCCTTATATACCCTAATACCACTAGATGGCGCTAAACAACATTCTAAACCATTTTAACCCCTAAAGTGCATGAAACTTCTATATTAAATATAAAACCATTATAATATTACAATTTTAGCTAGAAAATTATTCTTACTTAACAGTAAACTGTGTTTAAATAAACACTTTCAAAAAAAGTTTCACAAAAATTATTCCTATATACATATGCAACATTTTTAGCAACATTGTATTTATAGCAGCAATGTATATACAATTTTTAACAGAAAAACAGTAAGGTCCCATTCTCTATTTAGACCTTTAGGGTACATAGTATCTAATTAAAAAATCCAGTAAGACTCTCGTTGCTTTAAAAGCAACTCTCTATCCCCCCCTCTGCGTGGTAATATAACATGATCAATTATCTGAAATTTTAATTGACTAATGGAATGACTGGGGAGTAGTTTAGAATCTTTAAGGATTTAGAATGTTTGGACTCAGGAGGAGTCTTCTCTTGACATAAACATCTTGGAGTTGAGAACGATTTACTATGCCTTGATAGCCTGGTCTTCAATAACTTTAGTCCAATTTATCAGATTTCAATCAGACAATTTCTCCTCGGTGGTTTCCTTCTATCACAGGGAGGAACTTGGCGTCTTTAGCTATGAAGGCGGTGACTCGCATCCTCAAGTGGGTGGCATCTCTCGATTGCCTCGTCTCTGCCATCTCATACCAGGTGTGGGCATCTGGGAGGTGTTTTTTTTTTCTGATCAAACAGACTCTTATTCCCGAGGAGTTAGCTCTCCACCCAGAGTTTTTTCAAAATAACTCTCAGGTGGGGTTTTCAGGAGTTGGATCTGTTGTTGTCTCGTCTTCACGCCAAGTTTCCAAAGTATAGTTCTAAATCAAGAGATCCACAGACCGCTCTGATAACGCTATTGCAGTGCCTTGGAACTTCAGCCTGGCGTATCTGTTCTTCCAGTATGCTTTTTTTTCTCAAGTATTTGCTCGTATCAAGCAGGAGAGGGCATCTGAGATCTAATAGCTCCTGTCTGGCATCACAGGATCTGGTTCGCGGATCTGGTGAAGATGTCATTTCTTCCTCCTTGGAGATTGTCTCTGAGGAAAGACCTTCTAATTCATGGTCCCTCCCTTCTCCCAAATCTAGATTCTCTGAATCTGACTGCATGGATATTAAACGCCTAGTCTTGGCTAGGCATGGTTTTTCTGAGAGGGTATTTGATACTATGCTTCAGGATCATAAACCAGTTACTCGTAAGATCTACCATAAGATATGGCGTTCATACCTGTATTGGTGTGAATCGAAAGGTTTTCTCTTGGAGTCTGGACAACATTTTTTCAGTCAGTTCTCTGAAGGGTCAGACTTTTGCACTGGCAGATCTTCCAGATGTTCAATCTTTTGTTCAGGCCTTGGTCAGATTCAGGCCTGTGTTCCAACCTGTTGCTCCTCCCTGGAGCCTTATCTTGGTTCTTAAAATTTTGCAGCAGGCTCCATTTGAGCCTATGCATTCAGTTAATAATAAATTGATTTCTTGAAGTTTTTTTTTTCTTTTTTGCTTTTTCTTATGCTGGCAGAGTTTTCTGAACTTCGACTCTGCAGTGCTAATTTCCTTTCCCTATTTTTCATCCGAATAGGGTGGTACTACATTTAGGTTTTCTTCCTGGAGTGGTATTGGATCACAACATCAATCAAGAAAATGTTGTTAAATTCTTTTTGTCAGAATCCTTCTTCTCAGAAGGAACAGCTGTTGCACAACCTGGATGTTGTGTGTGTGCTCTAAACTTTATCTACAAGCAACTAAGGTTTTTCGGCAGTCACCTGCCCTGTTTGTTGTTTTTTCACTGGCAAGCGTAAAGGTCAGACGATCATTTCTTCTAATCATTCTCTCTGGTTGAGAGGTGTTTTCCGATTAGTATATTAGACAGCTGGACATCAGCCTCCTGAGACATTTATGGCTCATTCTTCTAGGGCTGTGTCTTCTTCCTAGGCTTTCAAAAATGAAGCATCTGAGGAGTGAGTCTGCAGGGCAGCCACTTGGTCCTCATTGCATGCTGAGGCTTCCTTGGGAGAAAGGTTATTCAAGCGGTAGTGCCTTCTGTTTAGGTTCGTCTGTCTAGTTCTCCCTCCCTTTTTTTTCTGTGTCCTCTAGCTTGGGTTTTGTGTACCACTAGTAATTGCAATGAAATTGTGGACTCTCCATGCCATAGGAAAGAAAACACAATTTAGGATTACCTGATTTCTTTCTTTCCGGGCATGGAGAGTCCTTAATTTTATTTAAGACGGCACTTTTTTGGTACAAACCTCAGACACCTTTTTACCCTTGTGTTCTTTTTCCATTTTCCTTCTGCCGAATGACTGGGGATTATGAGTAAGGGAAGTGACACTTAAGAGCTCTGCTGTAGTGCTCTTTGCCTCCGACTCTCGATGCCCGGAATGAAAGAAAATTGTTAGGTAAGCATAAGTTTTGTTTTTTCTCTCTCTCTCTCTCTCTCTCTCTCTCTCTCTCTCTCTCTCTCTCTCTCTCTCTCTCTTGACCTTTTTATTCCTTTAACCCCTTAATGCCGTTAGAACGTTCTATGCCGCCCTAACCGCGCTGGGATTTATCGCTGTTAGGACGGCATGAAACGTCCTAGCTGTTCTGCTTTACTGAAGCAGCTGCGGCTTCCTAACTGGGATCTCGGACTGGAGGGAGTCATAGGCACTCCCTCCCCCAGACCCGATCCCATCATTGAAATCACGCATTTGCATGTACAATCGTGTGATTTTAATTTTTTTTGCTTATTTGTTTACATCAGAACTTTGTTCTGAGGAAACAAATAAGTACCGTCCGGAAGGGGTTAAATTACAAGAAATGGGAGAAAATACATACATTTTTTACCACACATAATTAAACATTTTATACTGTTTAATATATCTTAAAATTTCCTTCTCTCTGGTTAATTTTTATATTTGGCTAGAATGGGTAACCTCTCTTTAAGGGTCAGTCTACTTGAAAATTGTTATTTAAAAAGTTAGATAATCTCTTTACAGGTACAAATTCCCAAATCTGGAAATTCCAAAATTCCAAACTTATTCTGAAATCCAAACTTTTTGATTAATAATTTGAAGAAAAATTTAAATGATCGGAATTTACTATTTTGGCTGTCAAAAGTGGCTAGATACAAGGTGTTGGCTGGGCAAAACTGGGTGATGGATAATAAAGGGATTATCTATCTTTGTAAACAACATTATTTTTGGAGTTGACTGTCCCTTTTAATATAACAATGTTGGTTATGCAGAGATGTTCTCTATCTTATTAAACAATAAAAAAAAATCAAGTATACTGTCCCTTTAACCCTGGTTGGTACACTACACTTTATTCCATGTCGCATTAACAAGTACAGAAATAAAAGAAATGAACTAAGCAGTGTAAATCTGTTTGCTCTGCATACGTCTTGTTTGTCTAATGAACATCGGTATGCGAAATCCCTAAACTGTATCCTTCATGATGCTTTTATTAATAAACTGAGACAGCTGTTAAGCAGGATGCTTCCGCAGTTATCCTTCTGTGCAGCTTTGGATTTCTTCACTGCAATTTTGCAAATGACTGATTTTAACCAGTTTGTTATTACTTACAATATAATAAAGACAAAATGTAATATATGGTCCTGTCTTTCCAGAGGAGCTTCCCCACTGGTTGTTATCTGCCATGAAGTGTTTAGCAAATTGTGAGTATCTTATTTTTTCACCTATCCTTTCTTTGCAGTTTATCAGTAATGCTCTTGGTCCGAGATTAGAAATGCTGTAGGAAATGAATTATGGATTATATACGTTTTTCTATTTGACAATGAATTCTGGTGAAGTGAACACACTAAGTACATTTTCCAGCTATGTTATGAGAAGGTCCAAGTTCATTGCACTGTAATCATTTTTTGAATACGTTATTCTATTAGCAATAAATGGCAGATATTCCAGCCTTACAAATTCTATGGACGTGCACCAGTTATATGGTTTTATAAATAAACGCCTAAGAGAGCCTGTGAATGAATAATCGAGGCAATATTATTTCTATCACTGGCAAATGTCAGGTAGAAGATGCAATTTGTAAGAAAATGATCCCCTCTTCTATCCTCGCCTAATGTAGACAGACTTGTGTGCACTCAGAACATTCAGACATATGCACAAATGAATACATGCATGGGGTATTGCTGTGGTTTAATATTTGAAACCTTAAAGCGACATGAAATCCAACATGTTTATTTTCCCTATTTTTCACGATTCAAATAGAGCATGTGATTTTAAACAACTTTCCAATTCAATTCTATTATCAAATTTGCTTAATTTTTCTTGGTATTCTTTTTGAAGGAGCAGCTATGCACTACTGAAAGCTATCTGAAGACATCTGGTGGAGCAGTGAAAAGAGGCTTTTTTGTGCAACCACCAATCGGCAGCTAGTTCCCAGTAATGCATTGCTACTCCTGAGCCTATCTAGATATGCTTTCTTTCATGTAATTGGCAAGAGTCCATGAGCTAGTGACGTATGGGATATACTACAATCCTAAGAGGAGGGGCAAAGTTTCCCAAACCTCAAATGCCTATAAATACGCCCCTCGCCACACCCACAATTCAGTTTTACAAGCTTTGCCTCCCTATGGAGGTGGTGAAGTAAGTTTGTGCTTGATTTTTCTTTTATAATAAGCGCTTCTCAGCATATTAAAACCAAATTCCTCTCAGAGTACAGTGTTTGTCAGAGGAATGTGAGGGGAGTATCGCCTATTGATTTTATGGCTTTCATTGCGGGAAATCTTTTCAAGGGTTCTCTGTTATCGGTCGTAGAGATTCATCTCCTACCTCCCTTTTCTGATCAACTATATACTCCTATATACCATTACCTCTGCTGATACTTTTTCAGTACTGGTTTGGCTATATGCTATATGTGGATGGGTGTCTTTCGGTAAGTACATATTGTTATTTAAGACACTCTCAGTTATGGTTTGGCGCTTTATGTATTAATATAAAGTTTTAAATATATGTATTTTACTTATATTTGCCACGAGTCAGGTCTATGTATATTTCCCTTTTGCAGTCTAAACAGTTTCAGTATAAGAATCATCTGTGGGAAGTTTATTTAAACTTTTTTCTTAACTGGGGTTCAGTCTTTTTCAATTTGACTTTCATTTTTTGCGGGCAAATCTAGGCTCGCGAGGGCTCAAAATTGTTTTGTTATTGCGTCATTCTGTTTTTTATTGTGTCATTCTTGGCGCAAATTGTTTTTGTTTTTTTTGCCATGAAGTTGCGGCGTTGATGGCGTAAGTTTCGTCATTTCCGGTGTCTTTGTTGACACTAGTTGTTTTTGCGTAAAATTGCGTTTGCTATGACGCGAATTGTGTCATTTCCTGGTGATAGTTTTGCGCCAATTTTTTTTTTCCTTTTTTGCGTTGTGCGTCATACTTGGCGCAAACATTTTGTAATTTTTACCCCTCTATTGCTTGCTGTTTTCATAGTTTTTTTGAAAGCTATTATGCCTGCTTTTGCTTTTCTTTACTGAAACTGTTACATTGAGGAAATTGAATATTTTGCCTAATGTTATTTTTCTTTTTCGGTTACATTTTGCGAGATGTTTCATTCTGATTCTGACTCTGATGTTACTGTAGAAAATATGATGCCCTGTAACACAATTCTACAAAGCTAAGTGTGTTCTTTCTCCAACATAGGTGTGTCCGGTCCACGGCGTCATCCTTACTTGTGGGATATTCTCTTCCCCAACAGGAAATGGCAAAGAGCCCAGCAAAGCTGGTCACATGATCCCTCCTAGGCTCCGCCTACCCCAGTCATTCTCTTTGCCGTTGTACAGGCAACATCTCCACGGAGATGGCTTAGAGTTTTTTTTGTGTTTAACTGTAGTTTTTATTATTCAATCAAGAGTTTGTTATTTTAAAATAGTGCTGGTATGTACTATTTACTCAGAAACAGAAAAGAGATGAAGATTTCTGTTTGTATGAGGAAAATGATTTTAGCACCGTAACTAAAATCCATGGCTGTTCCACACAGGACTGTTGAGAGCAATTAACTTCAGTTGGGGGAACAGTGTGCAGTCTCTTACTGCTTGAGGTATGACACATTCTAACAAGACGATGTAATGCTGGAAGCTGTCATTTTCCCTATGGGATCCGGTAAGCCATGTTTATTAAGATAGTAAATAAGGGCTTCACAAGGGCTTATTAAGACTGTAGACTTTTTCTGGGCTAAATCGATTCATTATTAACACATATTTAGCCTTGAGGAATCATTTAATCTGGGTATTTTGATAAGATTATATCGGCAGGCACTGTTTTAGACACCTTATTCTTTAGGGACTTTCCCTAATCATTGTCAGAGCCTCATTTTCGCGCCGGTATGGCGCACTTGTTTTTGAGGACAGCATGGCATGCAGCTGCATGTGTGTGGAGCTCTGATACATAGAAAAGTCTTTCTGAAGGCATCATTTGGTATCGTATTCCCCTTTGGGCTTGGTTGGGTCTCAGCAAAGCAGATTCCAGGGACTGTAAAGGGGTTAAATATAAAAACGGCTCCGGTTCCGTTATTTTAAGGGTTAAAGCTTCCAAATGTGGTGTGCAATACTTTTAAGGCTTTAAGACACTGTGGTGAAATTTTGGTGAATTTTGAACAATTCCTTCATACTTTTTCGCAATTGCAGTAATAAAGTGTGTTTAGTTTAAAATTTAAAGTGACAGTAACGGTTTTATTTTAAAACGTTTTTTGTGCTTTGTTATCAAGTTTATGCCTGTTTAACATGTCTGAACTACCAGATAGATTGTGTTCTGACTGTGGGGAAACCAAGGTTCCTTCTCATTTAACTATATGTATTTTATGTCATAAAAAAATTTAGTAAAAATGATGCCCAAGATGATTCCTCAAGTGAGGGGAGTAAGCATGGTACTGCATCATCCCCTCCTTCGTCTACACCAGTCTTGCCCATACAGGAGGCCCCTAGTACATCTAGTGCGCCAATACTCCTTACTATGCAACATTTAACGGCTGTAATGGATAATTCTATCAAAAACATTTTAGCCAATATGCCCACTTATCAGCGAAAGCGCGACTGCTCTGTTTTAGAAAATTCTGTAGAGCATGAGAACGCTGATGATATGGTTTCTGAAGGGCCCCTACACCAGTCTGAGGGGGCCAGGGAGGTTTTGTCTGAGGGAGAAATTTCAGATTCAGGAAACATTTCTCAACAAGCTGAACCTGATGTGATTACTTTTAAATTTAAGTTGGAACATCTCCGCGCTCTGCTTAAGGAGGTGTTATCCAATTTGGATGATTGTGATTATCTGGTCATTCCAGAACCACTATGTAAAATGGAAAAGTTCTTAGAGGCCCCGGGGCCCCCCGAAGCTTTTTCCTATATCCAAGCGGGTGGCGTACATTGTTAGTAAAGAATGGGACAGGCCCGGTATACCTTTAGTACCTCCCCCCATATTTATAAAATTGTTTTCCTATAGTCGACCCCAGAAAGGACTGATGGCAGACAGTCCCCAAGGTCGAGGGGGCGGTTTCTACTCTACACAAGCGCGCCACTATACCCATAGAAGATAGTTGTGCTTTCCAAGATCCTATGGATAAAAAATTAGAAGGTCTGCTAAAGATGTTTGTTCAGCAAGGTTCCCTTCTACAACCAATTGCATGCATTGTCCCTGTCACTGCAGCCGCGTGTTTCTAGTTTGATGAGCTAGGAAAGGCGATTATTAGTAATTCTTCTTCTTATGAGGAGATTATGGACAGAATTCGTGCTCTTAAATTGGCTAATTCTTTCACCCTAGACGCCACCTTGCAATTGGCTAGGTTAGCGGCGAAAAAATTCTGGGTTTGCTATTGTGGCGCAGAGCGCTTTGGTTAAAATCTTGGGCAGCGGATGCGTCTTCCAAGAACAAATTGCTTGACATTCCTTTCAAGGGGAAAACACTCTTTGGCCCTGACTTGAAAGAGATTATCTCTGATATCACTGGGGGCAAGGGCCACGCCCTTCCTCAGGATAGGTCTTTTCAAGACCAAAAATAAACCTAAGTTTCGTCCCTTTCGCAGAAACGGATCAGCCCCAAGGGCTACGTCCTCTAAGCAGGAAGGTAATACTTCTCAAGCCAATCCAGCCTGGAGACCTATGCAAGGCTGGAACACAGGAAAGCAGGCCAGGAAACCTGCTACCAAGACAGCATGAAATGCGGGCCCCCGATCCGGGACCGGATCTGGTGGGGGGCAGACTCTCTCTCTTCGCTCAGGCTGGGGCAAGAGATGTTCTGGATCCTTGGGCGCTAGAAATAGTCTCCCAAGGTTATTCTCTGGAGTTCAAGGGGCTTCCTCCAAGGGGGAGGTTCCACAGGTCTCAGTTGTCTTCAGACCACATAAGAAGACAGGCATTCTTACATTGGGTAGAAGACCTGCTAAAAATGGGAGTGATTCATCCTGTTCCATTAGGAGAACAAGGGATGGGGTTCTACTCCAATCTGTTCATAGTTCCCAAAAAAGAGGGAACGTTCAGACCAATCTTAGATCTCAAGATCTTGAACAAGTTTCTCAAGGTTCCATCGTTCAAGATGGAAACCATTCGAACACTTCTTCCTTCCATCCAGGAAGGTCAATTCATGACCAAGGTGGATTTCAAGGATGCGTATCTACATATTCCTATCCACAAGGAACATCATCGGTTCCTAAGGTTTGCATTCCTGGACAAGCATTTCCAGTTCGTGGCGTTTTCTTTCGGATTAGCCACTGCTCCTAGGATTTTCTCATAGGTACTAGGGTCCCTTCTGGCGGTGCTAAGACCAAGGGGCATTGCTGTAGTACCTTACTTGGACGACATTCTGATTCGAGCGTCGTCCCTTCCTCAAGTAAAGGCTCACACGGACATTGTCCTGGCCTTTCTCAGATCTCACGGATGGAAAGTGAACGTGGAAAAGAGTTCTCTATCTCCGTCAACGAGGGTTCCCTTCTTGGGAACTATAATAGACTCCTTAGAAATGAGGATTTTTCTGACAGAAGCCAGAAAAACAAAACTTCTAGACTCTTGTCGGATACTTCATTCCGTTCCTCTTCCTTCCATAGCGCAGTGCATGGAAGTGTTAGGTTTGATGGTAGCGGCAATGGACATAGTTCCTTTTGTGCGCATTCATCTAAGACCATTACAACTGTTCATGCTCAGTCAGTGGAATGGGGACTATTCAGACTTGTCTCCGAAGATACAAGTAAATCAGAGGACCAGAGACTCATTCCGTTGGTGGCTGTCCCTGGACAACCTGTCACAAGGGATGACCTTCCGCAGACCAGAGTGGGTCATTGTCACGACCGACGCCAGTCTGATGGGCTGGGGCGCGGTCTGGGGATCCCTGAAAGCTCAGGGTCTTTGGTCTCGGGTAGAATCTCTTCTACCGATAAATATTCTGGAACTGAGAGCGATATTCAATGCTCTCAAAGCTTGGCCTCAGCTAGCGAGGGCCAAGTTCATACATCAACCATCAGGGGGGAACAAGGAGTTCCCTAGCGATGGAAGAAGTGACCAAAATCATTCTATGGGCGGAGTCTCACTCCTGCCACCTGTCTGCTATCCACATCCCAGGAGTGGAAAATTGGGAAGCGGATTTTCTGAGTCGTCAGACATTGCATCCGGGGGAGTGGGAACTCCATCCGGAAATCTTTGCCCAAGTCACTCAACCGTGGGGCATTCCAGACATGGATCTGATGGCCTCTCGTCAGAACTTCAGAGTTCCTTACTACGGGTACAGATCCAGGGATCCCAAGGCGGCTCTAGTGGATGCACTAGTAGCACCTTGGACCTTCAAACTAGCTTATGTGTTCCCGCCGTTTCCTCTCATCCCCAGGCTGGTAGCCAGGATCAATCAGGAGAGGGCGTCGGTGATTTTGATAGCTCCTGCGTGGCCACGCAGGACTTGGTATGCAGATCTGGTGAATATGTCATCGGCTCCACCATGGAAGCTACCTTTGAGACGAGACCTTCTTGTTCTAGGTCCGTTCGACCCACTCCAGCTGACTGCTTGGAGATTGAACGCTTGATCTTATCAAAGCGAGGGTTCTCAGATTCTGTTATTAATACTCTTGTTCAGGCCTGAAAGCCTGTAACCAGAAAAATTACCACATAATTTGGTATATCTGTTGGTGTGAATCTGCAGGATTCCCTTGGGACAAGGTTAAGATTCCTAAGAGTCTATCCTTCCTTCGAGAAGGATTGGAAAAAGGATTATCTGCAAGTTCCTTGATGGGACAGATTTCTGCCTTGTCTGTGTTACTTCACAAAAAGCTGGCAGCTGTGCCAGATGTTCTAGCCTTTGTTCAGGCTCTGGTTAGAATCAAGCCTGTTTACAAAATTTTGACTCCTCCTTGGAGTCTCAACCTAGTTCTTTCAGTTCTTCAGGGGGTTCCGTTTGAACCCTTACATTCCGTTGATATTAAGTTATTATCTTGGAAAGTTTTGTTTTTGGTTGCAATTCTTCTGCTAGAAGAGTTTCAGAATTATCTGCTCTGCAGTGTTCTTCTCCTTATCTGGTGTTCCATGCAGATAAGGTGGTTTTGCGTACTAAACCTGGTTTTCTTCCAAAAGTTGTTTCTAACAAAAACATTAACCAGGAGATAGTTGTGCCTTCTTTGTGTCCTAATCCAGTTTCAAAGAAGGAACGTTTGTTGCACAACTTGGATGTAGTTCGTGCTCTCAAATTTTACTTAGCAGCTACTAAGGATTTCAGACAAACTTTGTCTTTGTTTGTTGTTTATTCTGGTAAACGGAGAGGTCAAAAAGCAACTTCTACCTCTCTCTCCTTCTGGATTAAAAGCATTATCCGATTGGCTTATGAGACTGCCGGACGGCAGCCTCCTGAAAGAATCACAGCTCACTCCACTAGGGCTGTGGCTTCCACATGGGCCTTCAAGAACGAGGCTTCTGTTGATCAGATATGTAAGGCAGCGACTTGGTCTTCACTGCACACTTTTTCTAAATTTTACAAATTTGATACTTTTGCTTCTTCTGAGGCTATTTTTGGGAGAAAGGTTTTGCAAGCCGTGGTGCCTTCCATTTAGGTGACCTGATTTGCTCCCTCCCTTCATCCGTGTCCTAAAGCTTTGGTATTGGTTCCCACAAGTAAGGATGACGCCGTGGACCGGACACACCTATGTTGGAGAAAACAGAATTTATGTTTACCTGATAAATTACTTTCTCCAACGGTGTGTCCGGTCCACGGCCCGCCCTGGTTTTTTTAATCAGGTCTGATAATTTATTTTCTTTAACTACAGTCACCACGGTAACATATGGTTTCTCCTATGCAAATATTCCTCCTTAACGTCGGTCGAATGACTGGGGTAGGCGGAGCCTAGGAGGGATCATGTGACCAGCTTTGCTGGGCTCTTTGCCATTTCCTGTTGGGGAAGAGAATATCCCACAAGTAAGGATGACGCCGTGGACCGGACACACCGTTGGAGAAAGTAATTTATCAGGTAAACATAAATTCTGTTTTTCAATTATTAAACTTGTTATTTCTTCAGTTCAATTATGTGGCATTTGTTTTTTTATGTTTTATGAAAAGCTATGTTTCTACAAGTATAATGACATTTACTGTTTTTTACATATTCAGTTCTTGTACTTGATTTAATTTGCAAACATTACATGTTGTTGCTTATATCATAAAGGTTATGACTGCTTTTATGCCTTTAAATAAACTTACAAGGTCTTTTCAAAATTGTTAAAATTTAATTAATTTTTGACCGACCGCATACTTAAGTTTATTATACTGTTGATGGTTTCTTTGTCTTAAAGATCCTGTATCAGACAGTTTGTTATAAGTTCTCCTTATTGTTCATTTGAACATTTTTTTTATGTTCTTTATTGAGGAAATATTTATTATTTATAGTTTTTAGGAGTCCTATTAACTATGTTCTTAATCCTTTTCAAAACTGGATTATAAGATTTTTTTTTTTTGCTCTTGAGGTTTTTTCCTATGCAATATACTATTTGTATTATATTCTAGAGAATGTTTATCTTGATTCCCTCTTGGGACTGTACTATTATTTCTATGGAGATTGGTACTTTTATTTTCAGGATTCAAACTTTTGAATATAACCTTGGTAGAGCATATTCATGTACTGTTTATATTTTAGCTCAGCTTTATCTGTGGCTGACATTGCTGTTTTCTCAACCTTTGTTGAACAGTTAGTATAAGCAGTTTCAGTTTCCCTGAATGTCCTTCAAATATTGTTCTAGATCCAAGAGTCTCAGATTCATATTCCGGCAGGGTCATTACAGCCCTTTGGCCTTTTGAGGTAAATTTATTTTATACCATTTATTTGGGTAATAATAACTGTTTTTTTCTCAGCTGCTAATTTGGTTAATTCCGAGTGTAAGCACTGAAAAAGCGTTTTGTATCCTTTTGGGACAAATATGCTATATAATTTCTAGTTATTAGACTGCATGAAGGCGCGGTTCTCTATCCAGTCATTCTGGTGGGGGGCAGATTGAATTGTTTTTGTATCAGTCCAATATCTATATATTTTTTCTTAGGGTTTGAATATATTTTCAGAATGAGACCACCTATGGGAAGAATCTTCTTTCTCAGTACACTCTGATTTATGTTCAGGAGTGAGTATACCAGTTCTTTTTGCGGGAACAGGATTTGGGTTTCTATTCATTTCTATTCTTTGTCCTAAAGAAGGGTTTATTCAGTTCATTTTTTGGATCTGAAGATTTTTATATTGTTTTGTTAGAGTTTCAACTTTTATGTTGGCAATTATAAGGACTATTATGCCTTTTTGTTAAGGTCATTTCATGTAAACTCATTTTTAAGGATGTTTATCGTCATATTTTATGTTCATTCAGTCTACTTGTGGATTCTGAGATTTTCTTTTTTAGATAAGCTTTACCAATTTGTCACTTTTCCATTTGGTTTAGCGACCGCTTTATGAATCTTTTCATAGGTTCTTGGTGCCCTTCTTCTGTCTTTAGGCAGCAAGGTATGGTGGTGCTTACTTATTTGGATGATATCTTGTTATTAGCTCAATCTTTTCTTTTATTAAGATGGGCAGATAGCTCAGCATACTAATGCACTGTCTGAGCCCTAAATTTCTGAAACAGATAAGCGCAAACAGACTCAAGTGTAGGTAGATTACAACAAACACACCCCACTCTCTGAATTGTACTTACAAAATTGTAATTTATTCAGGCGGTTTGTTAAAATGTTATCAGATCTCCACAGTAGTTAAAACATCAATCTTTGCAAATGAACATGAGCATAGAGTGTCCGATATGAGTTAATGTCCGTTGTAGTGATTTCCAATCAAACAAACGCTATGAAGAGCGTCAATGTAGAAGCCGATTACGTCACTGGGACAAGGTACGGATCCTCATGTAGTCCAAAAAGCCTCACTGGGACAAGGTACGGATCCTCATGTAGTCCAAAAAGCCTCAACGCGTTTCAACCGCCACCGTGCGGTCTTTCTCAAGAGGTAAAGGTTATCTTGTTATTAGCTCAATCTTTTCTTTTATTAAGATGGGCAGATAGCTCAGCATACTAATGCACTGTCTGAGCCCTGTAGCAACCTGAGGGTTGCAGATTAGATTCCGGGGTGAAGTCCATTCAGCCTTTCATTCTTCTAAGGTAAATTAAATGAGCAGTGTTTTAAGTCCCTTATGGGTAATTAGACACACTTACAAGTACCCAATACATACTTATGAAAGAGCAGTATTCATATATGTGGATCTTTCTTTTTTGGAATCTCTTATGAATCAACTAAGTTTTGTTGCTTCAAAACATAGTTGGAGGATTTCATTTACCTAAGAGTTTCATGATTCCACAGACAAGGGTCACTTTTTTGGGGGTTTTGGATGGATTCTGTGTGCATGTCAATTGTATTTGGCATTAGCCTGTATTACTTAGTCTGGCTCATTTCTTTCAGTGGCTATGTGCATGAAAGTTTTAGGTCTCATAACTGCAGCATCGGCGTGGTTCCCTTTTGCTAGTTTTTCTTCTGAGATCTTTCTTTCATGTAATTAGCAAGAGTCCATGAGCTAGTGACGTATGGGATATACATTCCTACCAGGAGGGGCAAAGTTTCCCAAACCTCAAAATGCCTATAAATACACCCCTCACCACACCCACAATTCAGTTTTACAAACTTTGCCTCCGATGGAGGTGGTGAAGTAAGTTTGTGCTAGATTCTACGTTGATATGCTCTCCGCAGCAAGTTGGAGCCCGGTTTTCCTCTCAGCGTGCAGTGAATGTCAGAGGGATGTGAGGAGAGTATTGCCTATTTGAATGCAGTGATCTCCTTCTAAGGGGTCTATTTCATAGGTTCTCTGTTATCGGTCGTAGAGATTCATCTCTTACCTCCCTTTTCAGATCGACGATATACTCTTATATATACCATTACCTCTGCTGATTCTCGTTTCAGTACTGGTTTGGCTATCTGCTATATGTAGATTAGTGTCCTGGGGTAAGTAAGTCTTATTTTCTGTGACACTCCTAGCTATGGTTGGGCACTTTGTTTATAAAGTTCTAAATATATGTATTCAAACATTTATTTGCCTTGACTCAGAATGTTCAACTTTCCTTATTTTCAGACAGTCAGTTTCATATTTGGGATAATGCATTTTAATTTAACATTTTTCTTACCTTAAAATTTGACTTTTTCTCTGTGGGCTGTTAGGCTCGCGGGGGCTGAAAATGCTTCATTTTATTGCGTCATTCTTGGCGCGGACTTTTTTGGCGCAAAAATTCTATTTCCGTTTCCGACGTCATACGTGTCGCCGGAAGTTGCGTCATTTTTTGACGTTATTTTGCGCCAAAAATGTCGGCGTTCCGGATGTGGCGTCATTTTTGGCGCCAAATAATGTGGGCGTCTTATTTGGCGCGAAAAAATATGGGCGTCACTTTTGTCTCCACATTATTTAAGTCTCTTGCTTCTGGTTGCTAGAAGCTTGTTCTTTGGCATTTTTTCCCATTCCTGAAACTGTCATTTAAGGAATTTGATCAATTTTGCTTTATATATATGTTGTTTTTTCTCTTACATATTGCAAGATGTCTCACGTTGCATCTGAGTCAGAAGATACTACAGGAAAATCGCTGTCAAGTGCTGAATCTACCAAAGCTAAGTGTATCTGCTGTAAACTTTTGGTAGCTATTCCTCCAGCTGTTGTTTGTATTGATTGTCATGACAAACTTGTTAAAGCAGATAATATTTCCTTTAGTAAAGTACCATTGCCTGTTGCAGTTCCTTCAACATCTAAGGTGCAGAATGTTCCTGATAATATAAGAGATTTTGTTTCTGAATCCATAAAGAAGGCTATGTCTGTTATTTCTCCTTCTAGTAAATGTAAAAAATCTTTTAAAACTTCTCTCCCTACAGATGAATTTTTAACTGAACATCATCATTCTGATTATGATGATTCCTCTGGTTCAGAGGATTCTGTCTCAGAGGTTGATGCTGATAAATCTTCATATTTATTTAAAATGGAATTTATTCGTTCTTTACTTAAAGAAGTCCTAATTGCTTTAGAAATAGAGGATTCTGGTCCTCTTGATACTAAATCTAAACGTTTAAATAAGGTTTTTAAATCTCCTGTAGTTATTCCAGAAGTTTTTCCTGTCCCTGATGCTATTTCTGCAGTAATTTCCAAAGAATGGGATAATTTGGGTAATTCATTTACTCCTTCTAAACGTTTTAAGCAATTATATCCTGTGCCGTCTGACAGATTGGAATTTTGGGACAAGATCCCTAAAGTTGATGGGGCTATTTCTACCCTTGCTAAACGTACTACTATTCCTACGTCAGATGGTACTTCGTTTAAGGATCCTCTAGATAGAAAAATTGAGTCCTTTCTAAGAAAAGCTTATCTGTGTTCAGGTAATCTTCTTAGACCTGCTATATCTTTGGCTGATGTTGCTGCAGCTTCAACTTTTTGGTTGGAAACTTTAGCGCAACAAGTAACACATCGTGATTCTCATGATATTATTCTTCTTCAACATGCTAATAATTTTATCTGTGATGCCATTTTTTATATTATCAGAGTTGATGTCAGGTTTATGTCTCTAGCTATTTTAGCTAGAAGAGCTTTATGGCTTAAAACTTGGAATGCTGATATGGCTTCTAAATCAACTTTACTTTCCATTTCTTTCCAGGGTAACAAATTATTTGGTTCTCAGTTGGATTCCATTATTTCAACTGTTACTGGTGGGAAAGGAACTTTTTTACCACAGGATAAAAAATCTAAAGGTAAAAACAGGGCTAATAATCGTTTTCGTTCCTTTCGTTTCAACAAAGAACAAAAGCCTGATCCTTCATCCTCAGGAGCAGTTTCAGTTTGGAGACCATCTCCAGTCTGGAATAAATCCAAGCCAGCTAGAAAGGCAAAGCCTGCTTCTAAGTCCACATGAAGGTGCGGCCCTCATTCCAGCTCAGCTGGTAGGGGGCAGGTTACGTTTTTTCAAGAAAATTTGGATCAATTCTGTTCACAATCTTTGGATTCAGAGCATTGTTTCAGAAGGGTACAGAATTGGTTTCAAGTTGAGACCTCCTGCAAAGAGATTTTTTCTTTCCCGTGTCCCAGTAAATCCAGTAAAAGCTCAAGCATTTCTGAAATGTGTTTCAGATCTAGAGTTGACTGGAGTAATTATGCCAGTTCCAGTTCCGGAACAGGGGATGGGGTTTTATTCAAATCTCTTCATTGTACCAAAGAAGGAGAATTCTTTCAGACCAGTTCTGGATCTAAATATATTGAATCGTTATGTAAGGATACCAACGTTCAAGATGGTAACTGTAAGGACTATCTTACCTTTTGTTCAGCAAGGGAATTATATGTCCACAATAGATTTACAGGATGCATATCTGCATATTCCGATTCATCCAGATCATTATCAGTTCCTGAGATTCTCGTTTCTGGACAAGCATTACCAGTTTGTGGCTCTGCCGTTTGGCCTAGCTACAGCTCCAAGAATTTTTACAAAGGTTCTCGGTGCCCTGCTGTCTGTAATCAAAGAACAGGATATTGTGGTATTTCCTTATTTGGACGATATCTTGGTACTTGCTCAGTCTTTACATTTAGCAGAATCTCATACGAATCGACTTGTGTTGTTTCTTCTAGATCATGGTTGGAGGATCAATTTACCAAAAAGTTCTTTGATTCCTCAGACAAGGGTAATCTTTCTGGGTTTCCAGATGGATTCAGTGTCCATGACTCTGTCTTTAACAGACAAGAGACGTCTAAAGTTGATTACAGCTTGTCGAAACCTTCAGTCACAATCATTCCCTTCGGTAGCCTTATGCATGGAAATTCTAGGTCTTATGACTGCTGCATCGGACGCGATCCCCTTTGCTCGTTTTCACATGCGACCTCTTCAGCTCTGTATGCTGAAGCAATGGTGCAAGGATTACACGAAGATATCTCAATTAATATCTTTAAAACCGATTGTTCGACACTCTCTAACATGGTGGACAGATCACCATCGTTTAATTCAGGGGGCTTCTTTTGTGTTTCCGACCTGGACTGTAATTTCAACAGATGCAAGTCTCACAGGTTGGGGAGCTGTGTGGGGATCTCTGACGGCACAAGGAGTTTGGGAATCTCAGGAGGTGAGATTACCGATCAATATTTTGGAACTCCGTGCAATTTTCAGAGCTCTTCAGTTTTGGCCTCTTCTGAAGAGAGAATCGTTCATTTGTTTTCAGACAGACAATGTCACAACTGTGGCATACATCAATCATCAAGGAGGGACTCACAGTCCTCTGGCTATGAAAGAAGTATCTCGAATTTTGGTTTGGGCGGAATCCAGCTCCTGTCTAATCTCTGCGGTTCATATCCCAGGTGTAGACAATTGGGAAGCGGATTATCTCAGTCGCCAAACGTTGCATCCGGGCGAATGGTCTCTTCACCCAGAGGTATTTCTTCAGATTGTTCAAATGTGGGAACTTCCAGAAATAGATCTGATGGCGTCCCATCTAAACAAGAAACTTCCCAGGTATCTGTCCAGATCCCGGGATCCTCAGGCGGAGGCAGTGGATGCATTATCACTTCCTTGGAAGTATCATCCTGCCTATATCTTTCCGCCTCTAGTTCTTCTTCCAAGGGTAATCTCCAAGATTCTGAAGGAATGCTCGTTTGTTCTGCTGGTAGCTCCGGCATGGCCTCACAGGTTTTGGTATGCGGATCTTGTCCGGATGGCCTCTTGCCAACCGTGGACTCTTCCGTTAAGACCAGACCTTCTGTCACAAGGTCCTTTTTTCCATCAGGATCTGAAATCCTTAAATTTATAGGTATGGAGATTGAACGCTTGATTCTTGGTCAAAGAGGTTTCTCTGACTCTGTGATTAATACTATGTTACAGGCTCGTAAATCTGTATCTCGAGAGATATATTATAGAGTCTGGAAGACTTATATTTCTTGGTGTCTTTCTCATCATTTTTCCTGGCATTCTTTTAGAATACCGAGAATTTTACAGTTCCTTCAGGATGGTTTAGATAAGGGTTTGTCCGCAAGTTCTTTGAAAGGACAAATCTCTGCTCTTTCTGTTCTTTTTCACAGAAAGATTGCTATTCTTCCTGATATTCATTGTTTTGTACAAGCTTTGGTTCGTATAAAACCTGTCATTAAGTCAATTTCTCCTCCTTGGAGTTTGAATTTGGTTCTGGGAGCTCTTCAAGCTCCTCCGTTTGAACCTATGCATTCATTGGACATTAAATTACTTTCTTGGAAAGTTTTGTTCCTTTTGGCCATCTCTTCTGCCAGAAGAGTTTCTGAATTATCTGCTCTTTCTTGTGAGTCTCCTTTTCTGATTTTTCATCAGGATAAGGCGGTGTTGCAAACTTCTTTTGAATTTTTACCTAAAGTTGTGAATTCCAACAACATTAGTAGAGAAATTGTGGTTCCTTCATTATGTCCTAATCCTAAGAATTCTAAGGAGAAATCGTTGCATTCTTTGGATGTTGTTAGAGCTTTGAAATATTATGTTGAAGCTACGAAATCTTTTCGTAAGACTTCTAGTCTATTTGTTATCTTTTCCGGTTCTAGAAAAGGCCAGAAAGCTTCTGCCATTTCTTTGGCATCTTGGTTGAAATCTTTAATTCATCTTGCCTATGTTGAGTCGGGTAAAACTCCGCCTCAGAGAATTACAGCTCATTCTACTAGGTCAGTTTCTACTTCCTGGGCGTTTAGGAATGAAGCTTCGGTTGACCAGATCTGCAAAGCAGCAACTTGGTCCTCTTTGCATACTTTTACTAAATTCTATCATTTTGATGTATTTTCTTCTTCTGAAGCAGTTTTTGGTAGAAAAGTACTTCAGGCAGCGGTTTCAGTTTGAATCTTCTGCTTATGTTTTTTCGTTAAACTTTATTTTGGGTGTGGATTATTTTCAGCAGGAATTGGCTGTCTTTATTTTATCCCTCCCTCTCTAGTGACTCTTGTGTGGAAAGATCCACATCTTGGGTAGTCATTATCCCATACGTCACTAGCTCATGGACTCTTGCTAATTACATGAAAGAAAACATAATTTATGTAAGAACTTACCTGATAAATTCATTTCTTTCATATTAGCAAGAGTCCATGAGGCCCGCCCTTTTTTGTGGTGGTTATGATTTTGTATAAAGCACAATTATTCCAATTCCTTATTTTATATGCTTTCGCACTTTTTTATCACCCCACTTCTTGGCTATTCGTTAAACTGAATTGTGGGTGTGGTGAGGGGTGTATTTATAGGCATTTTGAGGTTTGGGAAACTTTGCCCCTCCTGCTAGGAATGTATATCCCATACGTCACTAGCTCATGGACTCTTGCTAATATGAAAGAAATGAATTTATCAGGTAAGTTCTTACATAAATTATGTTTTTTGCTTTGCATACTGAATCTATGATTGATACAGGGTTTGTTTTCAGATATCACAGTTGATATTTTTAAATCCTAACACTCTTCTCTCCCTGTTTTTGATGATTAGTTTTCTCCAACATTGGTGTGTCCGGTCCACGGCGTCATCCATTACTTGTGGGATATTCTCCTCCCCTACAGGGAAAGGCAAGGAGAGCACACAGCAAGAGCTGTCCATATAGCTCCCCCTCTGGCTCCGCCCCCCAGTCATTCTCCTTGCCGCTCTGAACAGGGGTTCCGTTTGAACCCTTACATTCCATAGATATCAAGTTGCTATCTTGGAAAGTTCTGTTTTTGGTTGCTATTTCTTCTGCTAGAAGAGTTTCTGAATTATCTGCTTTGCAGTGTGATCCACCCTATCTGGTGTTCCATTCAGATAAGGTTATTTTGCGTACCAAGCCTGGTTTTCTTCCAAAAGTTGTTTCCAACAAGAATATTAACCAGGAAATAGTTGTTCCTTCTCTGTGCCCGAATCCAGTTTCAAAGAAGGAACGTTTGTTACACAATTTAGATGTAGTCCGTGCTTTAAAGTTCTATTTAGAAGCAACAAAGAATTTTAGACAAACCTCATCCTTGTTTGTCGTTTACTCTGGTAAGAGGAGACAAAAAACTATTGCTACCTCTCTTTCTGGCTGAAAAGCATTGTCCGATTGGCTTATGAGACTGCCGGACGGCCGCCTCCTGAACGAATCACAGCTCACTCCACTAGGGCTGTGGCTTCCACATGGGCCTTCAAGAACGAGGCTTCTGTTAATCAGATATGTAAGGCAGCGACTTGGTCTTCTCTGCACACTTTTGCCAAATTTTACAAATTTTATATTTTTGCTTCTTCGGAGGCTGTTTTTGGGAGAAAGGTTTTGCAAGCCGTGGTGCCTTCTGTTTAGGTAACCTGATTTGCTCCCTCCCGTCATCCGTGTCCTAAAGCTTTGGTATTGGTTCCCACAAGTAATGGATGACGCTGTGGACCGGACACACCAATGTTGGAGAAAACAGAATTTATGCTTACCTGATAAATTACTTTCTCCAACGGTGTGTCCGGTCCACGGCCCGCCCTGGTTTTTTAATCGGGTTTGAAATTTTTTTCTTTTTCTTTATACACTAGTCACCACGGCACCCTATAGTTTCTCCTTTTTCTCCTAACCGTCGGTCGAATGAATGGGGGGCGGAGCCAGAGGGGGAGCTATATGGACAGCTCTTGCTGTGTGCTCTCCTTGCCTTTCCCTGTAGGGGAGGAGAATATCCCACAAGTAATGGATGACGCCGTGGACCGGACACACCGTTGGAGAAAGTAATTTATCAGGTAAGCATAAATTCTGTTTTTCATCGTTTTATTCAGGGGGTCTCTTTTTGTTCGTCCTTCCTGGACTGTATTCTTAATGGATGCAAGTCTTGCAGGAATGGGAGCTGTCTGAGGGTCTTTGACAGCACAAGGGGTGTGGAAACTTAGAGAGGCAAGGTTTCCAATCGATATTTTGAACTCCGTGCTATTTTCAGAGCTCTTTCAGGCTTAGCTTCTTTTAGTAGAGATTTTTTCTTTAAGACAGACAATGTCACAGTTGTGGCATATGTCAATCATTTAATAGGGACTCGCAGTTCCTTAGCAATTAGGAAGTATCTTGAATACGTTCTTAGGTGGTTTTCCTCTCCTGTCTAATCTTTACGATTTATATCTCCGGTTTAGAACATTTGGGAGATGGATTATCTCAACCATAAGTCTTTACATCTGGGAGAGTGGTACCTCTATACAGATGTATTCTATCAATTTCCCAGGTACCTTTTCAGGTCTAGGGATCCTCAGGTGGAAATGGTGGATACTTTAGCAGTGTCTTGTTTTTTGCAACCCGGCTACATCCTTCTGCCTCTGTTTTCTTCTTCCAAAGGTGTTCTTCAAGATCATTTTGGAATAGTCTCATATGTGTCTGATAGCATCAGCATGGCCTCTTAAAGGTATACTGAACCCAATTTTTTTCTTTTGTGATTCACTTAGAGCATGAAATTTTAAGCAACTTTCTAATTTACTCATATAATAATTTTTTCTTCATTCTCTTGCTATCTTTATTTGAAAAAGAAAGTTCAGACCTTGGACAGCACTTGTTTATTGGTGGATGAATTTAACCACCAATCAGCAAGGACAACCCAGGTTGTTCGTCAAAAATGGGCTGGCATCTAAACTTACATTCTTGCTTTTAGAATAAAAATACCACGAGAATGAAGAACATTTGATAATAGGAGTAAATTAGAAAGTTGCTTAAAATTGCATGCTCTATCTGAATCGCAAAAGAAAAAATTTGGGTTCAGTGTCCCTTTTAAGTTGGGTATGTGGATCTTGTTCGTATGTCCAGTTGCCATCCTTGGCCACTTTTTCTTTGGCTAGCCCTCTTGTTTTAGGGGCTATTTTTTCCATCAGGATTTCAAATGACTAATTTTGAAGGTATAGAACTTGTTTAGTGTTTAGTCATAGAGGTTTCTCTGACTCAGTTTTTTATCACTATGTTGCAGGCTTATAAGTCTGTTTTAAAGAACATTTATTATAAGGTTTGATAAATCTATATTTTATGGTGTTCTTCTCACAAATTATTGTGGCATTCTCTTAGAATTCCTAGAATTTTACAGTTTCTTCAGGATGGTTTGGTTTATGATTTGTCTATAAGTATTTTTTAGAGACACAGCTTTGCCTTTTCTGTTTCTTTTTATAAGAAAAGATTACTGTTCTTCCTGAAATTTGCGGTTTTGATCAGACTTTGGTTTGTATCAAGTCTGTTGTTTTATCAATTTCTCCTCCTTGGAGTCTTGAATTTTTATTTTTTTAAGGCTTTACAGGCTCTTCGGTTTGACTACTTTGAATACTTTGAATAGTAGACTATTTTCTTGGAAGGTATTGTTCATTTTTAAAGTGAATTTCAATTTTAATGTCAAAGTGCCCGGTTTTTAAAAATTCGATTAAAAACATGGGCACTTTAATTCATCAAAATTTCCTTTTAGCTCCTGTTGTGAAAAAAACTTACCTTTTAAACTTGACAGCCGCTCCAGCTTCCTCCACCCATCGCAAAGCCTCTTCCTGGGTCTAAAATGAGGAATCCGGCTTCCTCCAATCACTGCGTTGAATCAGACACTGATTCCCCCGGGGGGGAAGCCAT
The DNA here is from genome assembly GCF_027579735.1 of Bombina bombina. Lineage (NCBI taxonomy): Eukaryota > Metazoa > Chordata > Amphibia > Anura > Bombinatoridae > Bombina > Bombina bombina. The sequence continues at coordinate 155,735,027 of NC_069500.1, read as the reverse complement.
GATTGGAGGATGACCTATCCATCATTTCTGATGTCAGAAATGGCTTGCAACGACCAGAGAAAGCTGGAGCTGCTGTAAAGATTAAAAGGTAAGATTTTTTTCTGAACAGGAGTGAAATGTAAATTTTGATGAATTAAAGTGCCCCTGTTTTTAATCAAATTTTTAAAAACCGGGCACTTTTTAGCATCAAAATTGACATTCACCTTAAGCTATCTCTTCAGCTAGGAGAGTTTCCTGTATAGTCTGCTCTCTCTTGTCAGTTTCCTTTTCTGATTTTTTCATTGGGATAAGGCTGTTTTGCTGACTTTGTTTAAATTAATTTTCTTCCTAAGGTTGTGAATTCTTATAACATTAGTAGGGAAATTGTTGTTCCTTCATTATGTCCTAATCCTAAGAATTCTTTTTAGAGATCTTTGCATTCTTTGGATATTGTAAGAGCTTTGAAATATTATGTTGAAGCTACTATAGGTTTCAGGAAGACTTCTAGTCTATTTGTTGTTTGTTCTGGTCCTAGGAAGGTCAGAAAACTTCTACCATTTCTTTGCCATCTTGGTTAAGCTTTTATTTCTTTAAAGCTTATTTGGAGACGGGACAGTCTTCGCTTCAGAGAATTACAGCTCATTCTACTAGTTCAGTAGCCACTTCTTGGCCTTTTAAGAATGAAGCTTCGGTTGTTTAGTTTTGCAAAGCAACAACTTGGTGGTCTTTGCATAAATTTGCTAAATTTTACCATTTTGATGTATTTGCTTCTTTTGAAGCAGTTTTTAGTAGAAATGTTTTCCAGGCAGCTGTTTCAGTTTGATTCTTCTGCTTATGTTTTAAGTTTTTTTTCTTCAATTTATGAGAAAAACTTACTTTTTTGTGTGGATTTTTTTGTTCTGCGGAAATGGCTGTTTTAATTTTTTCCCTCCCTTTCTAGTGATTCTTCTGTGGTCTTCCACATCTTGGGTATTTCTATCCCATACGTCACTAGCTCATGGACTTCTGCCAATTACATTAAAGAAAACATAATTTATGTAAGAACTTACCTGATAAATTAATTTCTTTCATATTGGCAAGAGTCCATGAGGCCCACCTTTTTTTGGTTGTTAAGATTTTTGTATAAAAGCACAATTATTTTCCAGTTCCTCTTTTTGTATGCTTTTTTACTCCTTATTTTATCACCCCACTACTTGGCTATTCATTAAACTGAATTGTGGGTGTGGTGAGGGGTGTATTTATAGGCATTTTGAGGTTTGGGAAACTTTGCCCCACCTGGTAGGATTGTATATCCCATACGTCACTAGCTCATGGACTCTTGCCAATATGAAAGAAATTAATTTATCAGGTAAGTTCTTACATAAATTATGTTTTTCCACTAAGGATACCAAGAGAATGTTGCAATTTGGATAATAGAAGCAAATTGAAAAGTTGTTTAAAATTACATGTTCTGTCTGAATAATGAAGAAAAATTTGGGTTTCATGTCCCTTTAACCCCTAAGTGACCACAGCACTTTTCAATTTTCTTACTGTTTGGAACCAGGGCTATTTTTACATTTCTGCCGTGTTTGTGTTTAGCTGTAAAATTCCTCTTACTCATTTACTGTACCCACACATATTATATACCATTTTTCTTGCCATCTAAAGATACCATTATTTTCATTATATATAATTTACTATAACAAAATTATAAAATATGATAAAAAATGGGGAAAAAACACACTTTCTCCTACATTGGTGTATCCGGTCCACGGCTTCATCCTTACTTGTGGGATATTCTCAATCCCTACAGGAAGTGGCAAAGAGAGCACACAGCAGAGCTGTCCATATAGCTCCCCTCAGGCTCCGCCCCCCAGTCATTCTCTTTGCCGCTCTAACTAGTAGCATCTCCACGGGGGTGGTAAAGAGTATGTGGTGTTTAGTTGTAGTTTTTTATTCTTCTATCAAGAGTTTGTTATTTTAAAATAGTGCCGGCTTGTACTATTTACTCTGCAGCAGAAAGTGATGAAGATTTCTGCCGAGAGGAATGATTTTAGCACCAGTAACTAAAATCCATTGCTGTTCCCACGCAGGACTGTTGAAACCAGAGAACTTCAGTTGGGGGGAACAGTTTGTAGGCTTAACTGCTTCAGGTATGATCAGTCATTTTTCTAACAAGACCTAGTAATGCTAGAAGACTGTCAGCAATCCCCTCTGGGATAGGTAAGCCATTTTTCTTAGACTCTGTATAAAATTATGGCTTATATTAAGGGCTCTATGCTGGTTGACACTATTGTGGGCTAAATCGATTGCTTTTTAGCATGTTTTCACTATAAATAAGGTGTTTTTTCAGACTTTAAAACACTTTTGGGGTTTTATTTTGCGCCTGGCACTTATTTGGACACCTATTCTAGTCAGAAAGGCCCCTCCACTCTGGAATGAAGAGGGAGGAGGCCTCATTTTCAGGCCTCAATTGCACAGTTGTTTTGCTTAGGCAGTTCATGCAGCTTCACGTGGGGAGTCCAGAGGCATCAGAAAAGACTCCAGAGAGGCGTATTTCCTACTAAAATAATCCCTAAGTAAGGTAAAGGCCACAGTGGAAGCTGTGGCATAGTACTTTAGTGTTTTTAACAGGTTAATTGCTGTTATTAGCTCTGGTTTGGGCATTAAGGGGTTAATTGGTCTGAAAATTTGTGTGCAATCATTTCAAAGCATTAAGACACTATGGTGAAAATTTCATTAAAATCGGATGTTTATTTGATGGTTTTAGTAATAAAGTGTGCACTTTTATTATTTAAAGACACAGTAACGTTTTTGTCAAAAATAATTTTTATTGCATTGAAGATCTGTTTAAGTCTGTCAAACATGTCTGACCCTTCAGATAACCTATGTTCTGTATGTTCAAAGGCCAAGGTGGTTCCCCCATTAAATTTATGTGTGAAGTGTGCGGTCCAAACAGCTTAAGGACCGTACAATCACTCTTAAAGATATAGCCCAAGATGATTCTTTAGCTGAAGGTAGTGAGGATAGCTCACTATCCTCTCCTTCTGTGTCAACACCAGCTATGCCCGCGCAATTGATGCCCAGTACATCTAGCGCGCCAATTGCTATTACTATGCAACAGTTAGCAGCAGTAACGGATAATTCTCTCGCAGCATTTTTATCCAAACTGCCAGCTTTTCCTAGGAAGCGTGATTGCTCAGTTTTAAATACAGAAAATGAGCAAGCAGACGCAGAGGATAATTTTCTGGACAAGCATTACCAGTTCGTGGCTCTTCCCTTCGGAGTGGCCACTGCTCCCAGAATCTTCACAAAGGTGCTAGGGTCCCTTCTAGCGGTGCTAAGGCCAAGGGGCATTGCAGTAGCACCTTACCTAGACGACATTTTAATACAGGCATCGTCCTTTCACAAAGCAAGGGCGAAGGTGAACATAGAAAAAAGTTCTCTGTCCCCGTTTACAAGGGTTCCCTTCCTGGGAACAATAATAGACTCGGTAGAAATGAAAATCTTTCTGACAGAGGTCAGGAAATTAAAACTTTTGAACACTTGTTGAGTTCTTCAATCCATTCCTCAACCCTCCATAGCTCAGTGCATGGAGGTAATAGGACTAATGGTTGCAGCAATGGACGTGGTTCTTTTTGCTCGAGTTCATTTAAGACCATTGCAACTGTGCATGCTCAAACAATGGAATGGGGATTATGCAGATTTGTCTCCCCAGATTCAGAGGGACCAGCAAACCAGAGACTCACTCCTCTGGTGGTTGTCTCAGGATCACCTGTCTCAGGGATCGAGTTTCCGAAGACCGGAGTGGATCATTGTCACGACCGACGCCAGCCTCTTAGGCTGGGGCGCGGTCTGGAAGTCCCTGAAGGCTCAGGGTCTATGGTCTCGGGAAGAATCTCTTCTCCCGATAAACATTTTGGAATTGAGAGCGATATTCAATGTGCTCCAGGCATGGCCTCAACTAGCGGAGGCCAAATTCATCAGATTTCAGTCGGACAACATGACGGCTGTAGCGTACATCAATCATCAGGGGGGGAACAAAGAGTTCCCTGGCGATGAGGGAGGTATCCAAGATCATTAAATGGGCAGAGGATCACTCCTGCCATCTATCAGCAATTCACATCCCAGGAGTGGACAACTGGGAAGCGGATTATCTGAGTCGTCAGACTTTCCATCTGGGGGAGTGGGAACTCCACCCAGAGGTTTTTGCTCAGCTGACCCAGCTATGGGGCATTCCAGATCTGGATCTGATGGCGTCACGTCAGAACTCCAAAGTTACACGTTACGGGTCCAGGTCCAGGGATCCCAAGGCGACATTGCTAGATGCCTTAGTAGCGCCTTGGTCGTTCAATCTAGCTTATGTCTTTCCACAGTTTCCCCTTCTCCCCCGGCTAGTAGCCGGGATCAAACAGGAGAAGGCTTCGGTGATTCTGATAGCTCCTGCGTGGCCACGCAGGACTTGGTATGCAGACCTGGTGAATATGTCATCGGTTCCACCATGGAAGCTGTCTTTGAGGCAGGACCTTCTAATTCAAGGTCCATTCGAACATCCAAACCTAGTTTCTCTGCAACTGACTGGAGATTGAACGCTTGATTCTAGCTAAGCGTGGGTTTTCGGAATCAGTTATAGATACTCTGATCCAGGCTAGAAAGCCTGTCACCAGGAAAATTTACCATAAGATATGGCGGAAATATCTTTGCTGGTGCGAATCCAAGGGTTACTCATGGAGTAAGATTAGGATTCCAAGGATACTGTTTTGTTACACAAGCATCTGGCAGCCATGCCAGATATTCAGGCGTTTGTGCAGGCTTTAGTCAGAATCAAGCCTGTCTACAGACCTGTGGCTCCTCCATGGAGTCTAAATTTAGTTCTTTCAGTTCTTCAAGGGGTTCCGTTTGAACCTCTACATTCCATAGATATTAAGTTACTATCTTGGAAAGTTTTGTTTTTAGTAGCTATTTCTTCTGCTAGAAGAGTTTCTGAATTGTCTGCTTTGCAGTGTAATTCACCCTATCTGGTGTTTCATACAGATAAGGTCATTTTACGTACCAAACCTGGTTTTCTTCCAAAAGTGGTTTCCAATAAGAATATCAACCAGGAAATAGTTGTTCCTTCTCTGTGTCCTAATCCAGTTTCTAACAAGGAACGTCTGTTACACAATCTTGATGTGGCTGAAAAGCATCATCCGGTTGGCTTATGAGACTGCTGGAAGGCATCCTCCTGAACGAATTACAGCTCACTCTACTAGAGCTGTGGCTTCCACATGGGCTTTCAAGAATGAGGCTTCTGTTGAACAGATTTGTAAGGCAGCGACTTGGTCTTCACTGCATACGTTTGCCAAATTTTACAAATTAGATACTTTTGCTTCTTCGGAGGTTATTTTTGGGAGAAAGGTTTTGCAAGCAGTGGTGCCTTCCGTTTAGGTTACCTGACTTGTTCCCTCCCTTCATCCGTGTCCTAAAGCTTTGGTATTGGTTCCCACAAGTAAGGATGAAGCCGTGGACTGGATACACCAATGTAGGAGAAAACAGAATTTATGTTTACCTGATAAATTTCTTTCTCCTACGGTGTATCCGGTCCACGGCCCGCCCTGGCATTTTGGTCAGGTTTAAATTTATTTTTTGTAAACTACAGTCACCACTGCACCCTATGGTTCTCCTTTTTCTCCTAACCGTCGGTCAAATGACTGGGGGGGGGGGCGGAGCCTGAGGGGAGCTATATGGACAGCTCTGCTGTGTGCTCTCTTTGCCACTTCCTGTAGGGATTGAGAATATCCCACAAGTAAGGATGAAGCCGTGGACCGGATACACCGTAGGAGAAAGAAATTTATCAGTTAAACATAAATTCTGTTTTTTCTAACTTTGACCCCCAAAATCTATTACACATCTACAACCACCAAAAAACACCCATGCAAAATTAGTTTCTAAATTTTGTCTTGATTTTAGAAATACCCAATGTTTACATGTTCTTTTCTTTTTTTGTAAGTTATAGGGCAATAAATACAAGTAGCACTTTGCTATTTCCAAAAAATGTTTGTTTTCAAAATTTGCATAAGTTACATTTTAACACTGATATCTGCCAGGAATCCCTGAATAACCCTTTACATGTATATATTTATTTTTACTAAACAACCCAAAGTATTGATCTAGGCCCATTTTGGTTTATTTCATGCCACCATTTCACCGCCAAATGTGATAAAATAAAAAAAAAATCGTTCACTTTTTCACTAACTTTAGGTTTCGCACTGAAATTATTTACAAACAGCTTGTGCAATTATGGCACAAATAGTTGTAAATGATTCTCTGGGATCCCCTTTGTTCAGAAATAGCAGACATATATGACTTTGGGATTGCTTTTTGGTAATTAGAAGGCCACTAAATGCTGCTGCGCACCACACTTGTATTATGCTCAGCAGTGAAGGGGTTAATTAGGTAGCTTGTAGGGAGCTTAAAGGGTTAATTTTAGCTTTAGTGTAGAGATAAGCCTCCCACCGGACACATCCCACCACCTGATACCTCCCTGACCCCTCTAATGCAGCTCTCTTCTCTCCCCCACCTCACTATTTAGTACTTACAGAAAGTATGATAGAATAAAAATAAGTTTTTTTTTTTTAATTATATATTTCTTTCATGTAATTGGCAAGAGTCCATGAGCTAGTGTCGTATGGGATATACAATCCTACCAGGAGGGGCAAAGTTTCCCAAACCTCAAAATGCCTATAAATACACCCCTCACCACACCCACAATTCAGATTTACAAACTTTGCCTCCTATGGAGGTGGTGAAGTAAAGTTTGTGCTAAGACTTCTACGTTGACATGCGCTTCTCAGCATTTTGAAGCCCGATTCCTCTCAGAGTACAGCGAATGTCAGAGGGATGTGAAGGGAGTATCACCTATTTCATAGGTTCTCTGTTATCGGTCGTAGAGATTCATCTCCTACCTCCCTTTTTAGATCGATGATATACTCTCAAATACCATTACCTCTACTGATAACTGTTTCAGTACTGGTTTGGCTATCTGCTATATGCGGATGGGTGTCTTTCGGTAAGTATGTTTTTTATTACTTAAGACACCCCAGCTATGGTTTGGCACTTTATGCATTTATATAAAGTTCTAAATATATGTATTGTACTTATATTTGCCATGAGTCAGGTTCATGTATTTCCTTGTCAGTTTCATATTTAGGGAAAATAAACATATTAAGAAATATTTTTCTTACCTGGGGTTTAGTCTTTTTTTCAAATTGACTACTTTTTTTCTTGCAAATTGCGGGAAGTACTAGGCCCGCGGGTGCGCCAAATGCTAGACTTTATTGCGTCATTTTTGGTGCGAGAATTTGTTGGCGTGAAAAGTATGTCCGTTGACGCAAGTTCGTCATTTCCGGCATCGTAGTTGACGCCAAAGCCTTACACACGGTTACGTCGTTACTGACGCAAGTGTGTCATTTCCGGATATTGTTGACGCCAAAAAAATTTCAGTTACGTTGTGCGTCATACTTGGCGCCAAATTTTTAATTAATTTAATACCCCATTGCTGTTTGCCTCTTGCCTTTTTTGCTGCCTGACATCGGTTCTACCAAAGCTAAGTGCATTTGTTGTAAGATTGTTGAAATTATATCTCCGAATGTCATTTGTAACAGTTGTCATGATAAACTTTTACATGCAGATAATGTGTCCATCAGTAAAAGTACATAGCCAGTTGCAGTTCCATCAACTTATAATGTTCATGATATACCTATGAATTTTTAAGAATTTGTTACTGATTCTATTCAGAAGACTTTGTCTGCATTTCCGCCTTCTAATAAACGTAAAAGGTCTTTTAAAACTTCTCATAAAGTTGATGAAATTTCGAATGACCGACAACATAATGATTTATACTCCTCTGATGAGGATCTATCTGATACAGAAGATCCTTCCTCAGATATTGACACTGACAAATCTACTTATTTATTTCAAATGGAGTATATTCGTTCTTTATTAAAAGAAGTGTTAATTACTTTGGATATTGAGGAAACCAGTCCTGTTGACATTAAGACTAGTAAACGTTTAAATGCTGTTTTTAAACCTCCTGTGGTTACTCCAGAGGTTTTTCCTATTCCTGATGCTATTTCTGATATGATTTCTAAGGAATGGAATAAGCCAGGCGGTACTTTTATTCAAAATGGTATCCTTTACCAGCAATTTCTATAGAGTTTTGGGGAAAAGTCCCCAAAGTTGATGGGGCTATTTCTACTCTTGCTAAACGTACCACTGTTCCTATGGAAGATAGTACTTCTTTTAAAGATCCTTTAGATAGGAAGCTTGAATCTTATCTAAGGAAAGCCTATTTATATTCAGGTCATCTTCTGAGAACTGCAATTTCTTTGACTGATGTTGCGGCGGAGCGCAACAAGAATTGGATTCTGACATATCTAGCATTATTCGCTTACTGCAAGATGCTAATCATTTTATTTGTGATGCTATTTTTGATATTTTCAAAATTGATGTTTGATCCATGTCTTTAGCTATTTTAGCTATAAGAGCTTTGTGGCTTAAATCTTGGAATGCTGATATGACATCTAAGTCTAGATTACTATCTTTCTCTTTCCAAGGTAATAATTTATTTGGTTCTCAGTTGGATTCTATTATTTCAATAGAAAGGGAGTTTTTCTGCCTCAGGATAAAAAAACCTACGGGTAAATATAAGGCTTCTAACCGTTTTCGTTCCTTTCGTCAAAATAAGGAACACAAATCTAATCCTTCCCCCAAGGAATCTGTTTCCAATTGGAAGCCTTCCTCAAATTGGAATAAATCCAAGCCATTTAAGAAACCAAAGTCAGCCCCTTTCTGCATGAAGGTGCGGCCCTCATTCCAGCTCAGCTGGTAGGGGGCAGATTAAAGTTTTTTTAAGGATATTTGGATACATTCTGTCCAAAATCAATGGATTCAGAGCATTGTCTCTCAAGGGTATCGAATAGGTTTCAGAGTAAGACCTCCTGTGAGAAGATTTTTCTCTCTCACGCATCCCAGCAAATCCAGTAAAAGCTCAGGCTTTCCTGAAGTGTGTTTTAGACCTGGAGTTTTCAGGGGTAATCATGCCGGTTCCTTTTAAGGAACAAGGTTTGGGGTTTTATTCAAATCTATTCATTGTCCCAAAGAAGGAAAATTCATTCAGACCAGTTCTGGATCTGAAAATTTTGAATCGTTATGTAAGAGTACCAACTTTCAAGATGGTGACTATAAGGACTATTCTGCCTTTTGTTCAGCAAGGACATTATATCTCCACAATAGACTTGCAGGATGCATACCTTCATATTCCTATTCATCCAGAACATTATCAGTTCCTGAGATTCTCTTTTCTAGACAAGCATTACCAATTTGTTGCTCTTCCATTTGGCCTAGCAACAGCTCCAAGAATCTTTTCAATGGTTCTAGGTGCCCTACTCTCTGTAATCAGAGAACAGGGTATTGCTGTGTTTTCTTATTTGGACGATATCTTGGTACTAGCTCAGTCTTTACGTTCTGCAGAATCTCACATGAATCAACTAGTGTTGTTTCTTCGAAAACATGGTTGGAGGATCAATTTATCAAAAAGTTTCTTGATTCCTCAGACAAGGGTCACCTTTTTAGGTTTCCATATAGTTTCAGTGTCCATGATTCTGTCTCTAACAGACAAGAGACGTTTGAAATTGGTTGCAGCCTGTCGGCACCTTCAGTCTCAGTCATTCCCTTCAGTGGCTATGTGCATGGAAGTTTTAGGCCGCATGACTGCAGCATCGGACGCGATTTCTTTTGCTCATTTTCACATGAGACCTCTCTCTTTGTATGCTGAATCGATGGTGCAGGGATTATACAAAGATATCACAATTAATATCCTTAAATCCCAATGTTCGATGCTCTCTGACATGGTTAAATCACCAGCGTTTAGTTCAAGAGGCTTCTTTTGTTCGGCCAACCTGGACTGTGATAACTACAGATGCAATTCTTTCAGGTTGGGGAGGTGTTTGGGGATCTCTGACAGCACAAGGGGTTTGGAAATCTCAAGAGGCGAGATTACCAATCAATATTTTAGAACTCTGTGCAATTTTCAGAGCTCTTCAGTTTTGGCCTTTGTTGAAGAGAGAACCGTTCATTTGCTTTCAGACAGACAATGTCACAACTGTGGCATATGTCAATCATCAGGGTGGGACTCACAGTCCCCAAGCCATGAAAGAAGTATCTCGGATACTTGCTTGGGCGGAATCCAGCTCCTGTCTAATCTCTGTGGTGCATATCCCAGGTGTAGATAATTGGGAGGCGGATTATCTCAGCCGTCAGACTTTACATCCGGATGAGTGGTCTCTCCATCCAGATGTGTTTTCTCAGATTGTTCAGATGTGGGGTCTTCCAGAGATAGATCTCATGGCCTCTCATCTAAACAAGAAACTTCCCAGATACCTGTCCAGGTCCAGGGATGTTCAGGCGGAAGCAGTGGATGCGCTGACACTTCCATGGTGTTATCAACCTGCTTACATTTTTCCGCCTCTAGTTCTTCTTCCAAGAGTGATCTCCAAAATCATCATGGAACAATCCTTTGTGTTGCTGGTGGCTCCAGCATGGTCCCACAAGTTTTGGTATGCGGATCTTGTTCGGATGTCCAGTTGCCAACCTTGACCACTTCCGTTAAGGCCAGACCTTCTGTCTCAAGGTCCATTTTTCTATCAGGATCTCAAATCATTAAATTGAAGGTATGGAAATTGAACGCTTAATGCTAAATCATGTTACAAGCTCGTAAATCTGTCTCAAGGAAGATTTATTATCGAGTTTGGAAGACTTACATTTCATGGTGTTCTTCTCATAAATTCTCTTGGCATTCTTTTAGAATTCCTAGAATTTTACAGTTTCTTCAGGATGGTTTGGATAAAGGTTTGTCTGCAAGTTCCTTGAAGGGACAAATCTCTGCTCTTTCTGTTTTATTTCACAGAAAGATTGCTAAACTTCCTGATATTCACTGTTTTGTACAGGCTTTAGTTTGTATTAAGCCTGTCATTAAATCAATTTCTCCTCCTTGGAGTCTTAATTTGGTTTTGAAGGCGTTACAGGCTCCTCCATTTGAACCAATGCATTCTTTGGACGTTAAACTACTTTCTTGGAAAGTGTTCTTTTTGGCTATCTCTTCTGCTAGAAGTGTTTCTGAGCTATCTGCTCTTTCTTGTGAATTTCCTTTTCTGATTTTTCATCAGAATAAGGCGGTTTTACGGACTTCATTTAAATTTTTACCTAAGGTTGTGATTTCTAACAACATTATTAGAGAAATTGTTGTTCCTTCCTTGTGACCTAATCCTAAGAATTCTTTGGAAAGATCCTTACATTCTTTGGATGTGGTAAGAGCTTTGAAATATGTTGAAGCTACCAAAGATTTCAGGAAGACTTCTAGTCTACTTGTTATATTTTCTGGTCCTAGGAAAGGTCAGAAGGCTTCTGCTATTTCCTTGGCTTCTTGGTTAAAGCTTTTGATTATTCAAGCTTATTTGGAGTCGGGTTAGACTCCGCCTCAGAGAATTACAGCTCATTCTACTAGCTCAGTCTCCACTTCGTGGGCTTTTAAGAATGAGGCTTCAAATGATCAGATTTGCAAAGCGGCAACTTGGTCCTCTTTGCATACATTTACTAAATTCTACCGTTTTGATGTATTTGCTTCTTCAGAAGCAGTTTTTGGTAGAAAAGTTCTTCAGGCAGCTGTTTCAGTTTGATTCTTCTGCTGATGTTTCAAGTTTTTCTTGTCATTAAAAGAATAAATTTAAAATTTGGGTTGTGGATTATTTTTTCAGCGGAAAATGGCTGTTTTTTATTTTATCCCTCTCTAGTGACTCTTGTGTGGAGTTCCACATCTTGGGTATTGATATCCCATATGTCACTAGCTCATGGACTCTTGCCAATTACATAAAAGAAAACAATATTTATGTACGAATTTACCTGGTAAATTAATTTCTTTCATATTGGCAAGAGTCTATGAGGTCCACCCTTTTTATGGTGGTTATGATTTTTTGTATAAAGCACAATTATTTCCAAATTCCTTTGTTGATGCTTTTTACTCCTTTCTTTTTCAACCCACTACTTGGCTATTCATTAAACTGAATTGTGGGTGTGGTGAGGGGTGTATTTATAGGCATTTTGAGGTTTGGGAAACTTTGCCCCTCCTGGTAGGATTGTATATCCCATACGTCACTAGCTCATGGACTCTTGCCAATATGAAAGGAATGAATTTATCAGGTAAATTCTTACATAAATTATGTTTTTCTGCAGTGTAGGATCCCCCTTACCACCCAACCTCCCTGAGCCCCCCCCAACATCTCTCTAACCCTCCACCCTCTCACTATTTACTGCCATTTTGGGTACTCCCACCACTTAAGTGCTCCTGCTCGCACACGCGAATGAGATTCCCCACAGGCCGGAAGTTCCCAGCTATGGACGGCCCACCCGCCTCCCTTCAATGACTCCCACCCACCAATGATCTGCACCATCGCTGGCCGATGCAGAGAGGGCAACAGAGTGGCTCTTTCTACATCGTATGTTAAAGAAAGGTTATTGCAGGATGCCTCAATATCCCTGCATCACTGCAATACCCTAAAAGCATTTGGAGGTGATCACGATCGCTTCCAGCGCTTGAAAACTCTGAGGACATACAGGGTCATTAAGTGACAGTTTTTGTAGGCTAGGACATACCCTGTACGCCCTTGGTCTTTAAGGGGTTAAGCTTGCTGAAAGCACTAACTTGCAAATGAATGGTTTATGACTAGTTTTAAGCACTACAGCAAGTGTTAGAAATGTTAAGTCTTCCTCTTCAAGAATACCTGTTATAATAATAACATATTTATCCATTTTAGTTTTATTAAAGGGTCATTCTAATGCAAGAATTAGATGCTTTATTTGTTGGAGCATGTATGTTTGATATTACTAGCCCTAGCTTAAAGGGACACTCAAGTCTTTCAGGATTCAGATTGAGCATTCAATTTTAAACAACTTTCCAATGTACTTTCTTTAATAAAATGTGCACAGTCCTTTTATATTGACACTTTTTTGAGTCTCCAGCTGCAACTGAGCATGTGCAAGAATTCCCAGAATATACATATATGCATTTGTGATTGGCGTATGGCTGTCACATGATACAGGAGAAGTGGAAATACACATAACTAAAATTTGTCAGAACAAATCTACTGCTCATTTTAAGTTCAGACCATTGCATTGTCTTTTTATCATTCATTTGTTGTTTATGCAAATCTACTGTATTTACTGGTCCTTTAAACTATGGTCCAACATGCAAAAAATGTTTGAATTTTTTTTAGAATTTGCCTTTAACTGAAGTGGATGTTTTATGTTTCTTTTACTTTATTGAAAAACAACACTTTTTTTTTCCCTTTATATACAATAGGGCCAAATTGTTCAGACTCAAAGCAACCAATGTACTTTGGTTTTGAGAGAGACGTCTTTAAGACCATCGCTGATCACCACAGTTACCTGCAGGAGCCACTCTTAACATTCCATCTTTTTGATATTTTTGTGAATATTCTTGGTAGGTAAAAAACTTTGGTTTTGAGTTTTTTTTAAAATAAACTATTAAACGTTTGAAATATGTATATAATGCGTAACCTGCATTGCCTTTATGGTATCCAGCCTATGAGGTATGGTTTTCAAATGCATAATTCAGAACCCCAGAGGTATAGGTTTTCACCTAGGTTGGGGCCTACCTTTGGCCATTAATAAATCATAAGTGGTGTTAGAGAAATATTTGTAATAACCACAATAAAGCATACTGATATAGCTGTTTACTTTTCTTTTTGCTGCCTCTACTTTTGATCTGTGCTTCTAACTATTCAAATTATAAGCTCACAAGCCTTCCTATAAGTAGGGCACTTTATATAGAGGTGCTCAGGGCAAAATTCTCATCCTTTTTCTTCTGTTATGTGTGATCAGTCCACGGGTCATCATTACTTCTGGGATATAACTCCTCCCCAACAGGAAATGCAAGAGGATTCACCCAGCAGAGCTGCATATAGCTCCTCCCCTCTACGTCAGTCCCAGTCATTCTCTTGCACCCAACGACTAGATAGGATGTGTGAGAGGACTATGGTGATTATACTTAGTTTTTATGACTTCAATCAAAAGTTTGTTATTTTAAAATAGCACCGGAGCGTGTTATTACTTCTCTGGCAGAGTTTGAGGAAGAATCTGTCAGAGTTTTTTACTATGATTTTAACCGGAGTAGTTAAGATCATATTGCTGTTCTCGGCCATCTGAGGGAGGTAAAGGCTTCAGATCAGGGGACAGCGGGCAGATGAATCTGCATTGAGGTATGTAGCAGTTTTTATTTTCTGAATGGAATTGATGAGAAAATCCTGCCATACCGTTAAAATGACATGTATGTATACACTTCAGTATTCTGGGGATGGTATTTCACCGGAACTACTCTGTTAAAGGTCACTAATCCTTTTTAATAACTATTTATCATGTTAAACGTTTTTGCTGGAATGTAGAATCGTTTACATTGCTGAGGTACTGTGTGAATAAATATTTGGGCATTATTTTCCACTTGGCAGTTTTTTTCTGCTTTAATTGTGACAGTTTCGTTTCTCTTCACTGCTGTGTGGGAGAGGGAGGGGCCGTTTTTGGCGCTCTTTGCTACGCATCAAAAAATACCAGTCAGTTACTTTTATATTTCCTGCATGATCCGGTTCATATTTGATAGATCTCAGGGGTCTTCAAACTTCTTTGAAGGGAGGTAAATTCTCTCAGCAGAGCTGTGAGAATTCTTATAGTGACTGTGAATAAAAACGTTGTTTTGTATTTTTTATGTCAAATTTAATTATTGTTATTTTACTAATGGGAACAAACCTTTGCTAAAAGTTTTGTTGTTTTAAAGTTTGATGCTATAACTGTTTTTCAGTTCATTATTTCAACTGTCATTTAATCGTTAGTACCTCTTTGAGGCACAGTACGTTTTTTGCTAAAAAAGTTTATAACCAAGTTGTAAGTTTTTTGCTAGTGTGTTAAACATGTCTGACTCAGAGGAAGATATCTGTGTCATTTGTTCCAATGCCAAGGTGGAGCCCAATAGAAATTTATGTACTAACTGTATTGATGCTACTTTAAATAAAAGTCAATCTGTACAATGTGAACAAATTTCACCAAACAGCGAGGGGAGAGTTATGCCGACTAACTCGCCTCACGCGGCAGTACCTGCATCTCCCGCCCGGGAGGTGCGTGATATTTTGGCGCCTAGTACATCTGGGCGGCCATTACAGATAACATTACAAGATATGGCTACTGTTATGACTGAAGTTTTGTCTAAATTACCAGAACTAAGAGGCAAGCGTGATCACTCTGGGGTGAGAACAGAGTGCGCTGACAATGCTAGGGCCATGTCTGATACTGCGTCACAGCTTGCAGAGCATGAGGACGGAGAGCTTCATTCTGTGGGTGACGGTTCTGATCCAAACAGATTGGACTCAGATATTTCAAATTTTAAATTTAAATTGGAGAACCTCCGTGTATTACTAGGGGAGGTCTTAGCAGCTCTCAACGATTGTAACACCGTTGCAATACCAGAGAAACTGTGTAGGTTGGATAAATACTTTGCGGTACCGGCGAGTACTGACGTTTTTCCTATACCTAAGAGACTAACTGAAATTGTTACTAAGGAGTGGGATAGACCGGGTGTGCCGTTCTCACCCCCTCCAATATTTAGAAAGATGTTTCCAATAGACGCCACCACTCGGGACTTATGGCAAACGGTCCCCAAGGTGGAGGGAGCAGTTTCTACTTTAGCTAAGCGTACCACTATCCCGGTGGAGGATAGCTGTGCTTTCTCAGATCCAATGGATAAAAAATTAGAGGGTTACCTTAAGAAAATGTTTGTTCAACAAGGTTTTATATTACAACCCCTTGCATGTATCGCGCCGATTACGGCTGCGGCAGCATTTTGGATTGAGTCGCTTGAAGAGAACCTTAGTTCATCTACGCTAGACGACATTACGGACAGGCTTAGAGTCCTTAAACTAGCTAATTCCTTCATTTCGGAGGCCGTAGTACATTTAACCAAACTTACGGCTAAGAACTCAGGATTCGCCATACAGGCACGTAGGGCGCTGTGGCTAAAATCCTGGTCAGCTGATGTTACTTCTAAGTCCAAATTACTTAATATACCTTTCAAGGGGCAGTCTTTATTTGGGCCCGGTTTGAAAGAGATTATCGCTGACATTACAGGAGGTAAGGGCCACGCCCTACCTCAAGACAAAGCCAAAGCTAAGGCTAGACAGTCTAATTTTCGTCCCTTTCGGAACTTCAAAACAGGAGCAGCATCAACCTCCACTGCACCAAAACAGGAAGGAGCTGTTGCTCGTTACAGGCAAGGCTGGAAGCCTAACCAGTCCTGGAACAAGAGCAAGCAGGCCAGGAAACCTGCTGCTGCCCCAAAGACAGCATGAACCGAGAGCCCCCGATCCGGGACCGGATCTAGTGGGGGGCAGACTCTCTCTCTTCGCCCAGGCCTGGGCAAGAGATGTTCAGGATCCCTGGGCACTAGAGATCATATCTCAGGGATACCTTCTAGACTTCAAATTATCTCCCCCAAGAGGGAGATTTCATCTGTCAAGGTTGTCAACAAACCAGATAAAGAAAGAAGCGTTTCTACGCTGCGCACAAGATCTGTTAATAATGGGAGTGATCCATCCGGTTCCGCGGTCGGAACAAGGACAAGGGTTCTACTCAAACCTGTTTGTGGTTCCCAAAAAAGAGGGAACTTTCAGGCCAATCTTAGATTTAAAGATTCTAAACAAATTCCTAAGAGTTCCATCGTTCAAAATGGAAACTATTCGGACAATCTTACCCATGATCCAAGAGGGTCAGTACATGACCACAGTGGATTTAAAGGATGCTTACCTTCACATACCGATCCACAAAGATCATCACCGGTATCTAAGGTTTGCCTTCTTAGACAGGCACTACCAGTTTGTAGCTCTTCCATTCGGATTGGCTACGGCTCCAAGAATCTTCACAAAGGTTCTGGGTGCCCTTCTGGCGGTACTAAGACCGCGAGGGATTTCGGTAGCTCCATACCTAGACGACATTCTAATACAAGCTTCAAGCTTTCAGACTGCCAAGTCTCATACAGAGTTAAGTCTGGCATTTCTAAGGTCGCATGGATGGAAAGTGAACGAAAAGAAGAGTTCTCTTTTTCCTCTCACAAGAGTTCCATTCTTGGGGACTCTTATAGATTCTGTAGAAATGAAGATTTACCTGACAGAGGACAGGTTAACAAAGCTTCAAAATGCATGCCGTGTCCTTCATTCCATTCAACACCCGTCAGTAGCTCAATGCATGGAGGTGATCGGCTTAATGGTAGCGGCAATGGACATAGTACCTTTTGCACGCCTACACCTCAGACCTCTGCAATTATGCATGCTAAGTCAGTGGAATGGGGATTACTCAGATTTGTCCCCTACTCTGAATCTGAATCAAGTGACCAGAAATTCTCTTCTATGGTGGCTTCATCGGCCACACCTGTCCAGGGGGATGCCATTCAGCAGGCCAGACTGGACAATTGTAACAACAGACGCCAGCCTACTAGGTTGGGGCGCTGTCTGGAATTCTCTGAAGGCTCAGGGACTATGGAATCAGGAGGAGAGTCTCCTTCCAATAAACATTCTGGAATTGAGAGCAGTTCTCAATGCCCTTCTGGCTTGGCCCCAGTTAACAACTCGGGGGTTCATCAGGTTTCAGTCGGACAACATCACGACTGTAGCTTACATCAACCATCAGGGAGGGACAAGAAGCTCCCTAGCAATGATGGAAGTATCAAAGATAATTCGCTGGGCAGAGTCTCACTCTTGCCACCTGTCAGCAATCCACATCCCGGGAGTGGAGAACTGGGAGGCGGATTTCTTGAGTCGCCAGACTTTTCATCCGGGGGAGTGGGAACTTCATCCGGAGATCTTTGCCCAAATACTTCGACGTTGGGGCAAACCAGAGATAGATCTCATGGCGTCTCGCCAGAACGCCAAACTTCCTCGCTACGGGTCCAGATCCAGGGATCCGGGAGCAGTTCTGATAGATGCTTTGACAGCACCTTGGAACTTCAGGATGGCTTATGTGTTTCCACCCTTCCCGCTGCTTCCTCGATTGATTGCCAAAATCAAACAGGAGAGAGCATCAGTAATTCT
Source organism: Bombina bombina (assembly GCF_027579735.1). Classification (NCBI taxonomy): domain Eukaryota; kingdom Metazoa; phylum Chordata; class Amphibia; order Anura; family Bombinatoridae; genus Bombina; species Bombina bombina. The sequence continues at coordinate 155,716,890 of NC_069500.1, read as the reverse complement.
AATAGCACCTGCATGGCCACGCAGGACTTGGTATGCAGATCTGGTGGACATGTCATCCTGTCCGCCTTGGTCTCTACCTCTAAGACAGGACCTTCTGATACAGGGTCCATTCAAACATCAAAATCTAACTTCTCTGAAGCTGACTGCTTGGAAATTGAACGCTTGATTTTATCAAAACGTGGTTTTTCTGAGTCGGTTATTGATACCCTGATTCAGGCTAGGAAGCCTGTTACCAGAAGGATTTACCATAAAATATGGCGGAAATACCTATACTGGTGCGAATCCAAAGGTTACTCCTGGAGTAAGGTTAGGATCGCTAGGATATTGTCTTTTCTACAAGAAGGTTTAGAAAAGGGTTTATCAGCTAGTTCATTAAAGGGACAGATTTCAGCTCTGTCCATCTTGTTACACAGACGTCTGTCAGAAAATCCAGACGTCCAGTCCTTTTGTCAGGCTTTAGCTAGGATCAAGCCTGTATTTAAAGCTGTTGCTCCACCATGGAGTTTAAACTTAGTTCTTAACGTTTTACAGGGTGTTCCGTTTGAACCCCTTCATTCCATTGATATAAAAATGTTATCTTGGAAAGTTCTGTTTTTAATGGCTATTTCCTCGGCTCGAAGAGTCTCTGAGTTATCAGCCTTACATTGTGATTCCCCTTATCTGATTTTTCACTCAGACAAGGTAGTTCTGCGTACTAAACCTGGGTTCTTACCTAAGGTAGTCACTAACAGGAACATCAATCAAGAGATTGTTGTACCATCCTTGTGTCCAAATCCTTCTTCAAAGAAGGAACGTCTTCTACACAATCTGGATGTAGTTCGTGCCCTCAAGTTCTACTTGCAGGCAACTAAAGATTTTCGCCAAACTTCTTCCTTGTTTGTCGTTTACTCTGGACAGAGGAGAGGTCAAAAAGCTTCTGCTACCTCTCTCTCTTTTTGGCTTCGTAGCATAATACGTTTAGCCTATGAGACTGCTGGACAGCAGCCTCCTGAAAGAATTACAGCTCACTCCACTAGAGCTGTGGCTTCCACTTGGGCCTTTAAGAATGAGGCCTCTGTTGAACAGATTTGCAAGGCTGCAACTTGGTCTTCGCTTCATACTTTTTCCAAATTTTACAAATTTGACACTTTTGCTTCTTCGGAGGCTATTTTTGGGAGAAAGGTTCTTCAGGCAGTGGTTCCTTCTATATAATGAGCCTGCCTATCCCTCCCGTCATCCGTGTACTTTTGCTTTGGTATTGGTATCCCAGAAGTAATGATGACCCGTGGACTGATCACACATAACAGAAGAAAACATAATTTATGCTTACCTGATAAATTCCTTTCTTCTGTTGTGTGATCAGTCCACGGCCCGCCCTGTTTTAAGGCAGGTAAATATCTTTTAAATTATACTCCAGTCACCACTTCACCCTTGGTTACTCCTTTCTCGTTGATTCTTGGTCGAATGACTGGGACTGACGTAGAGGGGAGGAGCTATATGCAGCTCTGCTGGGTGAATCCTCTTGCATTTCCTGTTGGGGAGGAGTTATATCCCAGAAGTAATGATGACCCGTGGACTGATCACACAACAGAAGAAAGGAATTTATCAGGTAAGCATAAATTATGTTTTTATCTAGGTATTGTTTAAGCACATATTGTCTTTTTCCCATTTTTATTCTAATGTAATAAACTACTTTAAGTATATTTCTGTATAGTGCTGTATAAAATGTTGCCACTTTATAAGTAAAACATATTAAAGGGATACACAAGGCAAAATTAAACTTGCATGATTCAGTTAGCATACAATTTTAAGACACTTAAATTTACTTCTATTTTCAAATGTGCTTTGTATCCCTTGTTGACAAAAAGTATGCACATATCCTACAATAGTGGGAGCTCGCTGCTTATTGGTGCCTGCACACATTTTGTTCTTGTGATTGGGTAACTAGATGTGTTCAGCTAGCTGCCAGTAGCGCAGTGCTGTTCCTTCAACAAAGGAAAAATCAAGAATGAAGCAAATTACATTATAGAAGTAAATTGGAAAATTGTTTAAAATTGTATGTTCTATCTGACTCATGAGAGAGAAAATGATTGGGTTTCCTGTCTCTTAAAATAAGGTATCAGAACACATTCTGTCCTTGATTAATTGCATGTTCAACTGTAACAGGTCTCCTACAGAAAAGACTGGTAGCCATCGAAGCACTTCAGGTTTGCTGTCTACTTCTGCCTCCAGAAAATCGTAGGAAGCTGCAGCTCTTAATGAGAATGATGGCAAAGATAAGTCATAACAAAGAAATGCCATTGCTGTGTGATACGACTGGGAACAGAGCCTTGGTATGTTATTAAACTAGATCATTTCATTTTTCTTCACTGCTGTGATTCACTCTACAGGTATTTCCTCTAACAAATACCAGTTATATTTTTGTAAGGAAATACCTATGGGTAATATATTAAAATATATATATATATATATATATATAAAACCATAATTTTTCTGTGTTCTTATGATATCTGCATTTTTATTTTGTTCTGAGGTTGTTTCACATCATTTTCTCTTAAATTTTTTTAAATCATCACACAGAAGTACAAAATATATTTATTTTTATCCGTTCACTAATTTTAGTTTATTTAGCAGTAACATTATCAGTTTACTGTGTTTAAGATAATTACCATTATTCTAAGCATTATTTTATTAAAGAAATCTTTTTATTTCACTTTTTTTTTAACCCCCAAAACATGTAGTTGTAATGCAATTATTTCTCCTCTATCTGTTAGTGAACATATATATATATTTGCACATTTATGCAGTGCAAATATATAACATATGAAAGGCATTTCTTTCAAAGAATGGTGAAGATGCCAGGAGATCATACTTTCCATGTTCACTAGGACAGCGGTCGCCAACCAGTGGTCCGTGGACCATTGGTGTTCCGCGAGAAGATGTTGGTGGTCCTTGACATCATCAAGCCGGAATTAATCTCCTCTGATGGTGTCACCCCCGTCGCGCTGCATTCTAATAATTTTCCTGCGCAGAAAGCCATTACACCTGAATTCCAGTAATTGCCATCCAGCAGATCAGCCATATCCCACCAGTATTATAGTAATTGCCAGTAACATCAGTCGTGGTTAGCTCACATACATATTGAGAGCTTTCTGAAATAAACTTTATGACTCCAATGTCTGTGCACGATCATATGTAGTTTTGAATAATTCCAAACTGGGGAGGTAACTTGGAAGTCTTGTGGTCCTTTTAAACATAATTATTTTTCCCACTTTCTGCCTCTGTTTTCAGCTCAAAAGTTGGCACTCACCCTTCATCTGTCATTTGGAAGTTTTCTCTCAGTTCTGTCATTATTAGTTAATTCCAATTCTTAAAAATGTGTAAATTATATACATAATGTAAACTTAGCTATGGTTATACTAGTTATGTACAGTGTGTGTGTGTATGTATGTATATATATATATATATATATTTATATATATTATGTGCCATTAAATTCCGTACCTTTTTAAAAAAAGTTAGTGGTCCACGGGATTCAAAATTGTGAGTTTAGTGGTCCCTGAGGTCCAAAAGGTTGGCGACCCCTGCACTAGGAGACGACAATACACCCTATTTCCTTCCTATGGCATGGAGAGTCCACAAATCATTTTAATTACTAGTGGAATATTCACTCCTGGCCAGCAGGAGGAGGCAAAGAGCACCCCAGCACAGCTGTTAAGTATCACTTACCTTACCCATAAGCCCCAGTTATTCTCTTTGCCTTTGTCAATGGAGGATGTGTGAAGATGGTGTCTGAAGATTTTTAATCCTTTTATGGGTACTTTTCCATGCAAGCAAGGATTTGGGGCTATGCTGTGTCCATGTCAATCTCTTTAGTAAGAGTAATGGTGGCTTTTAGCAGTTAGGTGGCAAGGTGGTCCTTGCTTTATTTCTAACACCTATTCTACTTCTTGGATAGAAATCCAGAGTTGGTTATTCTGTTTTTTCTTTTTCTACCGGTCCCTGATAGAGAGTGGAGTGTCTATTACACCTAAGAAGCTGTTCCTGCACTGCAGCTGGATCCCCAGGTAAGTGCTTTTGCCTTCTAGGTCCTGAGGGCAGCACTCGAGGTTAATTATGTGGATCATCTTATGGTTTTATTTCCTGTGTATGGGAATGTAAAAGGGCAGCATTTTAAAGAGGGTACTTCTTTAATGTGGAACTGTTTTTTTAAGAGCATAAAGGGTTAATATTTAGCCCTATATATGTAGAGGTTGTCTCGGGCTGGACACGTTAAGATGATGGCTAACTTTATTTGATAGTTTGGGTCATGAAAAAAGGGGACTTGTATTGGTGTGTCTTACATAGCACTTTGATTTTGCATGCTTTGACACTGTGGCGCTGTTGAAAGTTTTATGTGCGTTCACTTCCAGTTTGTTGCTCTTCCTTTTGGCCTTGCTACAGCTCCCAGAATTTTCACAAAGGTTCTGGGGGCTCTTCTGGCAGTGGTCAGGTCACAGGGAATTGCTTTGGCGCCTTACTTGATCGAAATTTTGGTTCCAGCGCCAACTTTTCATTTAGCAAGATCTCATACAGAGATGTTGTCTATTCTATGTTCCCACGGGTGAAAAGTGGATCTGGGAAAGAGTTCCCTTGTAACAATTATAGAATCCCTGTCCTTGGAAGATTTTTCTGTCAGAAAATCCAAACTTCTTGCTTTGTGCCTTTCTCTCCAGTCTGCTATTCATCCATTAGTGGCTCAATGCATGGAGGTGATTGGTCTGATGGTTGCCTCCATGGACATGATTCATTTTGCACGGTTCCATCTGAGACTTCTGCAGTTATGCATCCTTAGTCAAGAGTATAGTTCTGGATCCTCTGACAAGAGACTCTCTTATGGTGGATTTTTCAGGACCATCTGTCTCATGGCACATGTTTTCTGAGACCTTCCTGGGTGATTGTGACCTAGGATGCTAGTCTATTAGGTTGGTGAGCAGTCTGGGGCTCCTTAAAAGCCCAGGGCCTGTGGACTCGGGAGGAGTCTACACTTCCAATAAACATCTTGGAGTTGAGAGCAGTCTTCAATGCCTATCAAATTTTCTTCATTCTCTTGCTATCTTTATTTGAAATGCAAGAATGTAAGTTTAGATGCCGGCTCATTTCTTTCATGTAATTGGCAAGAGTCCATGAGCTAGTGACATATGGGATATACAATCCTACCAGGAGGGGCAAAGTTTCCCAAACCTCAAATGCCTATAAATAAACCCCTCACCAAACCCACAATTCAGTTTTACAAACTTTGCCTCCTATGGAGGTGGTGAAGTAAAGTTTGTGCTAAGATTTCTACGTTGACATGCGCTTCTCAGCATTTTGAAGCCCGATTCCTCTCAGAGTACAGCGAATGTCAGAGGGATGTGAAGGGAGTATCACCTTTTGAATGCATTGATTTCCCTAACGGGGGTCTATTTCATAGGTTCTCTGTTATCGGTCGTAGAGATTCATCTCCTACCTCCCTTTTCAGATCGACGATATACTCTCATATACCATTACCTCTATTGATAACTGTTTCAGTACTGGTTTGGCTATCCGCTATATGTGGATGGGTGTCTTTCGGTAAGTATGTTTTTTATTACTTAAGACACCCCAGCTATGGTTTGGCACTTTATGCATTTATATAAAGTTCTACATATATGTATTGTACTTATATTTGCCATGAGTCAGGTTCATGTATTTCCTTGTGCAGACTGTCAGTTTCATATTTAGGGAAAATAAACATATTAAGAAATATTTTTCTTACCTGGGGTTTAGTCTTTTTTTCAATTGACTACTTTTTTTCTTGCAAATTGCGGGCAGTACTAGGCCCGCGGGTGCGCCAAATGCTAGACTTTATTGCGTCATTTTTGGCGCGAAAAGTACTGTATTGTAATTGACGCCGAAGCCTTACACATGGTTGTGTCGTTAGTGAAGCAAGTGTGTCATTTCCGGATATTGTTGGCGCCAAAAAATTTTCAGTTACGTTGTGCGTCATACTTGGCGCCGAATTGCTCAGGGAGGTTTTAGCTACTTTAGATGACTCTGATTCTACGGTCATAGTTACTCCCAAGAAGGCTAGAAAGCTTAACAAGTTTTTTGAAGTTCCTTCTGTGGTGGAGGTTTTACCCTTTCCAGATCGTGTTTCAGAAATTATTTCATGGGTGTGGGAGAAGCCTGGTATTCCTTTATCCCCCCTCTCCAATTTTTAGGAAGATGTTTCCTATAGCAGACTCTATTAAGGAATCTTGGCAGACGGTTCCTAAGGTAGAGGTAGCTATTTCCACTTTAGCTAAGAGGACCACTATTCCTATTGAGGACAGTTGTTCTTTTAAGGATCCCATGGATAAGAAATTAGAAGCTTTGCTTAAAAGGATGTATGTTCACCAGGGGTTCCAGTGGCAACCTGCTGCGTGTATTGCTACACTTACCAGTGAGGCTGCATATTGGTTTGATGCATTGTCTGTTTCTTTTCAACAGGAATCTCCTCTGGAAGAAATTCAGGATAGAATTAAGGTTTTAAGATTGGTTAATTCTTTTTTTGCGGACACTTCTTTACAGGTCATCAAGTTGGGAGCAAAAAATTCAGGCTTTGCTGTTTTGGCGCGCAGGGCTTTATGGTTAAAGTCCTGGTCTGCGGATGTATCATCTAAATCTAAGCATTTATCCATTACCTACAGGGGACAGACCTTGTTTGATATCACTGGAGGGAAGGGGCATTCGCTTCCCCAGGATAGGAGAAATAAACAGAAGGGTCGTCAGAGTAATTTTTGTTCCTTTCGTAACTTATCTGTTAAGTCTTCCTCCTCCAGGCAGGATCAGTCAAAGCCCTCTTGGAAGTCCATTCAGTTCTTGAGCAAGGGGAACCAATCTAAGAAGCCTACTACTGACTCAAAGTCAGCATGAAGGGTCTGCCCCCGATCCGGGAGTGGATCGTATGGGGGCAGGCTATCTTTGTTCGCTCAAGCCTGGGTAAGGGATGTTCCAGATCTCTGGGTGGTAGATATTGTGTCCCAGGAATACAAGCTGGAGTTCAAAACCATTCCTCCCAGGGGCAGGTTTCATCTGTCAAGGTTATCTGTAAATCAGGTAAAAAAAAAAAGGGCATTCTTAAGTTGTGTTCAGGATCTTTCCGACATGGGAGTGATCGTTCCTGTTCCAGTTCAGGAGCAGGCACTAGGGTTTTATTCCTATCTGTTTATCGTTCCAAAAAGGAGGGAACTTTCAGACCCATCCTGGATCTCAAGTGTGTAAACAAGTTTCTCAGAGTTCTGTCCTTCAAGATGGGAACTATTCGGTCTATTCTCCTCTGGTTCAAGAGGGTCAGTTCATGACTACAGTAGATCTGAAGGATGCGTATCTACATATTCCCATCCACAAGGATCATCACAGGTTTCTGAGACTTGCTTTCCTAGACAAGCATTTTCAGTTTTTGGCTCTTCCTTTTGGTATTGCAAAAGCTCCCAGGTTGTTTTCAAAGGTCCTGGGTGCGTTATTGGCAGTTCTCAGACTTCAGGAGGTTGCAGTAGCTCCTGGACGACATTCTAGTTCAGGCGCCATCTTTTCAACTAGCAAACTCCCACACGGAGTTGTCTTTTCTGCGATCCCACGGTTGGAAGGTGAATTTAGGAAAAAGTTCCTTGATTCCGGCTACAAGAGCGGTTTTCTTGGGAAACATTATAGATTCTATAGAAATGAAGATTTTTTTTGTCAGAAGCAAGGATGTCAAAAATACGCAATTCCTGCCTTGCTCTTCAGTCATCTCCTCGTCCGTCGGTGGCCCAGTGTATGGAGGTGATTGGTCTGATGGTTTGGTCATGGATATCATTCCGTTTGATCAGTTTTATCTCCGACCTCTGCAGTTATGCATGCTTTGACAGTGGAACGGGGATTATACGGACCTGTCCCCAAAGATTGTTCTAGATCAGGCTGCAAGAGATTCTGTTTCGTGGTGGTTGTCTCAGGATTGTCTCTCCCATGGAACCTGTTTTCGCAGGCCTACCTAGGTGATTGTGACCACGGATGCCAGTCTGCTGGGTTGGGGCGCTGTCTGTGGTTCTCTGAAGGCTCATGGTCTGTGGACCCGGGAGGAATCGGTTCTTCTTTTAAATGTCTTAGAGTTGAGGGCAATCTTCAATGCTCTCCTAGCCTGGCCTCAATTGGCTTCAACCCAGTTTACTTTTGCTTCTGCTGAGGCTGTTTTTGGGAGAAAGGTTCTTCAAGCAGTGGTGTCTTTCATTTAGGCTAACTGTCTTGTCCCTACCGTATCATCTGTGTCCTCTAGCTTGGGTATTGATTCCCAATAGTAATTATGATGATCCGCAGTAAGCAGTGGTTTATACATGATAGAAATCATTGTAATATCTATATTATTGCGTTTGTAATGTCCGTCGCCGTCTGCAGTAGCGCACGCATCCTCAATGGAATGTTGGCAGCGCGAGGACAAAAGAATTCACCTGGATGCAGCAAAGCTGCATCCAGGTGAACTACGAAAATGGGCAGGGTGGTGAAAGAATCTACCGAATAATAAACTACCAGTAGCCCTTAAAAGGGCTTTTTGCAGGGCATTGCCCCAAGATAATCAGCTCTTTTACAAAATATATACAAAGTCCCACCTAACATTAAACCTTCCCACCCCCCAAAATAAAAGAACCTAACACAAAAAAACCTAAACTACCCATTGCCCTGAAAAGAGCATTTGTTTTGGCATTGCCCTTAAAAGGGCTTTTAGCTATTTTTCTGCCCATCCCTAATCTAAATAAAACAAATCCCCCCCCCCCAAAAAAACCCTTAACAAATCCTAAGTCTAACCCCCAGGTTTGTACTCACGGTTCCTGAAGTCCAGCGGTGAAGGTCCTGTTCCAGTCGGTGAAGTATTCTTCCAAGCGAAACCTCTTCTTCTTGGAACATCCTGCGCGGAGCGCAGCTGAAGACTGGCGACCCTGGAACTGAAGACCGGCGACCGTGGAGCCATTGAGCATGAAGGATCCTCTTCATACGATCTCCGCCGTACACTGAATAGTGAATTCAAGGTACGCGATTAAAGATGGCGTCCCTTGAATTCCTTTTGGCTGATTTGATTCTTCCAATTTAAATCAGCCAACAGGATGAAAGCTACTCAAATCCTATTGGCTGTTTAAATTGGCCAATAGCATGAGAGCAAGTAAAATTCTATTGGCTGATTTGAATAGCCAATAAAATTTCACTTGCTCTCATCCTCTGTTCTCTGTTATCGGTCATAGAGATCTCCTACCTCCCTTATTCAAATCGACGATATACTCTCATATTCCATTACCTCTACTGATAACTGTTTCAGTACTGGTTTGGCTATCTGCTATATGTGGATGGGTGTCTTTCGGTAAGTATGTTTTCATTACTTAAGACACTCTATGGTTTGGCACTTTATGTATTTTTTATAAAGTTCTAAATATATGTATTGTACTTATATTTTCCATGAGTCAGGTTTATGTATATTTCCTTTTGCAGACTGTCAGTTTCATATTTGGGAAAAGCATTTTTTAGGATTTTTTTTTCTTACCTGGGGTATAGTGTTTTTTTCAAATTGACTGTTTTTCATTAAATTTCGCAGGATTAGGCAAAATTAGGCTCGCGGGGGCGCAAAATGCCGAAGTATATTGCGTTATTCTTGGCACAAGATTTTTTTGGCGTGAAGTTACATTCGATGACGCAAAATTCGTCTTTTCTAGCGTCTTAGTTGACGCCGAGTTCCTTTCACAAGGTTGCGTCTTCGACGCAAGTGTGTCATTTCCGGATGTTGTTAGCGCCAAAACAAATTCTGTTTGTATTGTGCGTCATACTTGACGCCAAATAATTTCATTATTTAAACCCCATTCCTCTATGCCTCTTGCCTTTTTCTCTATCAGAGGGCTATGCTGCTTGTATTTCTTTCCCATTCCTGAAATTGCCATATAAGGAAATTGATCATTTCGCTTTATATGTTTTTTTTTCTCTTACATTTGCAAGATGTCTCAATCTGATCCTGTCTCAGAAACCACTGTTGGAACCCTGCTGCCTGATAACAGTTCTACCAAAGCTAAGTCCAAATTTGTGGAGATTATATCTCCAGCTGTGGTATGTAATAGTTGTCATGATAAGCTTTTGCATGCAGAGAATGTGTCCATCAGTAATAGTACATTGCCTGTTGTTCCTTCAACATCTAATGTACAAGATATTCCTGTAAATTTAAAAGATTTTATTGCTGATGCAATTCAGAAGGCTTTGTCTGCCATCCCGCCTTCTAATAAACGTAAAAGGTCTTATAAAACTTCTCATAAAGTTGATGAAATTTCAAATGACCGACAACATACTGAATTATCCTCCTCTGACGAGGATCTATCTGATTCAGAAGATCCTTCCTCAGATATTGACACTGACAATCTACTTATTTAAAATGGATATTCATTCTTTGTTAAAAGAAGTGTTGATTACATTGGATATGGAGGAAACTAGTCCTCTTGATGTTAAAACTAGTAGATGTTTAAATTCTGTTTATAAACCTGTGGTTACTCCAGAGGTTTTCCCAGTTCCTGATGCTATTTCTGATATGGTTTCTAAGGAATGGAATAGGCCTGGTACTTCTTTTATTCCTTCTTCAAGGTTTAAAAAATTGTATCCTTTGCCAGCAGTTAGATTGGCGTTTTGGGAAAAGATCCCCAAAGTTGATGGGACTATTTCTACTCTTGCTAAACGTACTACTATTCCTATGGAAGATAGTACTTCCTTTAAAGATCCTTTAGATAGGAACCTTGAATCCTATCTAAGGAAAGCGTATTTATATTTTCAAGTCTATGAGTAAGCGCCACTAGGGGGCGCAAAACGTGTCAGACCATAGTGTTTTTTTGTCTGCCTGCCTTCAGTGGCGTTATGTGTGTCTTTACAGCCTTGTGCGCAGTTTTTTAAAATTTTTGTAAATTAATAAATTTTTTCCATTTTATGTTATTCATTTGAGTATCTGCTATTCCTTGTCTGTCTCTTACCAATTGTGTGTGGCTTGGTTCCGCCACAGTTACGGTGCTCCATTACCTTAGGAGGCTTGCTTTGGTGACCTTTAGGTAGGTTCATTTACGCTTTCACTTTCGGAGAGATTTGGATGCTGCTCGGACGGTCACTACGTAACTCACCTATTTATATTCTGGTCATCTGCACAGGCCTGCAATTTCTTTGGCTGATGTTGCAGCTGCATCAACTTTTTGGTTGGAAAGTTTAGCGCAACAGGAAACGGATACTGATTTGTCTAGCATTGTTCGCTTGCTTCAACATGCTAATCATTTTATTTGTGATGCTATTTTTGATATCTTCAAAATTGATGTCAAATCTGTCTTTAGCTATTTTAGCTAGGAGAGCTTTGTGGCTTAAATCTTGGAATGCTGACATGGTATCTAAGTCTAAATTACTATCTCTTTCTTTTCAAGGTAATAAATTATTTGGTTCTCAGTTGGATTCAATTATTTCAACTGTCACTGGGGGGAAGGGAGTTTTTTGCCTCGGGATAAAAGACCTAAGGGTAAATCTAAAGCTTCTAACAGTTTTCGTTGCTTTCGACAAAATAAGGAACAGAAACATAATCCTTCCCCCAAAGAATCTGGTTCCAATTGGAAACCTTCTTCAAGTTGGAGTAAATCCAAACCATTTAAGAAATCAAAGCCAGCCCCCAAGTCTGCATGACGGTGCGGCCCTCATTCCAGCTCAGCTGGTAGGGGGCAGATTAAGATTTCTCTTGTTAAGTGTATCCAGTCCACAGATCATCCATTACTTGTGTGATATATTCCCTTCCCAACAGGAAGTTGCAAGAGGATCACCCACAGCAGAGCTGCTATATAGCTCCTCCCCTCACATGTCATATCCAGTCATTCTCTTGCAACCCTCAACGATGGAGGTCGTGAGAGGAGTGTGGTGTTTTATACTTAATTCTTCAATCAAAAGTTTGTTATTTTTAAATGGCACCGGAGTGCCATTTATTTTCTCAGGCAGTATTTGGAAGAAGAATCTGCCTGCGTTTTCTATGATCTTAGCAGAAGTAACTAAGATCCACTGGCTGTTCTCGCACATTCTGCGGAGTGGGGTAACTTCAGAAAGGGAATGGCGTGCGGGGTCTCCTGCAACTAAGGTATGTGCAGTAAAATATTTTTCTAAGGAATGGAATTGACTAAGAAAATACTGCTGATACCGAAGTAATGTAAGTAAAGCCTTAAATGCAGTAAAAGTGACTGATATCAGGCTTATTAATGTATGTGCAGTAAAATAATTTTCTAAGGAATGGAATTTGACTAAGAAAATGCTGCTAATACTGAAGTAATGTAGTAAAGCCTTAAATGCAGTAGAAGCGACTGGTATCAGGCTTATCAATAAGAGATACATACTCTTTAAAAAAAGGATGTTTAAAACGTTTGCTGGCATGTTTAATCATTTTTTTGAGGTACATTGGTGATAAAACTTATTGGGGCATAATTTTTTCCACATGGCTGACTTATTTTCTGCATAGAAACAGTTAACTGAAGCTTCCCACTGTTGTAATAAGAGTGGGAGGGGCCTATTTTAGCGCTTTTTTGCTCAGTAAAAATTCAGTCTTCCTGCTTCTTCCTGCATGATCCAGGACGTCTCGAGAGCTCAAGGGACTTCAAAAGTCATTTTGAGGGAGGTAATCAGTCACAGCAGACCTGTGACAGTGTGTTTGACTGTGTTAAAAACTTGTTTTTCTCTATTGATTATCCGTTTTGGGTATTAAGGGGTTAATCATCCATTTGCAAGTGGGTGCAATGCTCTGCTAGCTTAATACATTTACTGTGAAAATTTGGTTGCTGTAACTGATTTGGTTCATTGTTATTTCAACTTGAGACAGGTTTTGTGCTTCTTAAAGGCGCAGTAGCGTTTTTTATATTGCTTGTAAACTTTATTTTAAAGTGTTTTCCAAGCTTGCTAGTCTCATTGCTAGTCTGTTTAAACATGTCTGACACAGATGAATCTGTTTGTTCATTATGTTTGAAGGCCAGTGTGGAGCCCCATAGAAATGTGTACTAAATGTATTGATTTCACTTTAAATAATAAAGGTCAGTCTTTATCTGTAAAAGAATTATCACCAGACAACGAGGGGGAAGTTATGCCGACTAACTCTCCTCACGTGTCAGTACCTTCGCCTCCCGCTCAGGAGGCGCGTGCTAACATGGCGCCAAGTACATCCGAGACGCCCATAGCAATCACTTTACAGGACATGGCTACAATCATGAATAATACTCTGACAGAAGTATTATCTAGGTTGCCAGAATTAAGAGGCAAGCGCGATAGCTCTGGGATTAGGACAGAGCGCACTGGTGCTGTGAGAGTCATGTCCGATACTGCGTCACAGTTTGCAGAACATGAGGACGGAGAGCTTCATTCTGTGGGTGACGGATCTGATCCAGGGAAACCGGATTCAGAGATCTCTAATTTTAAATTTAAGCTTGAGAACCTCCGTGTATTGCTAGGAGAGGTTTTAGCTGCTCTAAATGACTGTAACACAGTTTCAATTCCAGAGAAATTGTGTAGGCTGGATAGATACTATGCGGTGCCGGTGTGTACTGACGTTTTTCCTATACCTAAAAGGCTTACAGAAATTATTAGCAAGGAGTGGGATAGACCCGGTGTGCCCTTTTCCCCACCTCCTATATTTAGGAAAATGTTTCCAATAGACGCCACTACTCGGGACTTATGGCAGACTGTCCCTAAGGTGGAGGGAGCAGTTTCTACTTTAGCTAAGCGTACCACTATCCCGGTGGAGGATAGTTGTGCTTTTTCGGATCCAATGGATAAAAAATTAGGTTACCTTAAGAAAATGTTTGTTCAACAAGGTTTTATCTTGCAGCCTGTCACTGCTGCTGCGGCATTCTGGTTTGAGTCTCTGGAAGAGGCCATTCACACAGCTCCATTGGATGAAATTATGGACAAGCTTAAAGCACTTAAGCTAGCTAATGCATTTGTTTCTGATGCCATTGTACATTTAACCAAACTAACGGCTAAGAACTCCGGATTCGCCATCCAGGCGCGGAGAGCGCTATGGCTTAAATCCTGGTCAGCTGACGTGACATCTAAATTACTTAATATTCCTTTCAAGGGGCAGACCTTATTCGGGCCCGGCTTGAAAGAAATTATTGCTGACATTACTGGAGCTAAGGGTCATACCCTTCCTCAGGACAGGGCCAAATCAAAGGCCAAACAGTCTAATTTTCGTGCCTTTCGAAATTTCAAGGCAGGAGCAGCATCAACTTCCTCCGCTCCAAAACAGGAAGGAACTGTTGCTCGTTACAGACAGGCCTGGAAAACTAACCAGTCCTGGAACAAGGGCAAGCAGGCCAGAAAACCTACTACTGCCCCTAAGACAGCATGAAGGAACGGCCCCCTATCCGGAAACAGATCTAGTGGGGGGCGTGGGCAAGAGATGTCCAGGATCCCTGGGTGTTGGAGATCATATCTCAGGGATATCTTCTGGACTTCAAGGCTTTTCCTCCTCGAGGGAGATTCCATCTATCAAGGTTATCAGAAAACCAGTTAAAGAAAGAGGCATTCCTACGCTGTGTACAAGACCTCCTAGTAATGGGGGTGATCCACCCTGTTCCGCGGGCGGAACAAGGGCAGGGATTTTACTCAAATCTGTTTGTGGTTCCCAAGAAAGAGGGAACCTTCAGACCAATCTTGGACCTAAAGATCTTAAACAAATTCCTAAGAGTTCCATCATTCAAAATGGAAACTATTCGAACCATCCACCCATGATCCAAGAGGGTCAGTACATGACCACAGTGGACTTAAAGGATGCCTACCTTAACATACCGATTCACAAAGATCATTATCGGTACCTAAGATTTGCCTTTCTAGACAGGCATTACCAGTTTGTGGCTCTTCCCTTCGGGTTAGCTATGGCCCCGAGAATCTTTACAAAGGTTCTGGGCTCACTTCTGGCGGTTCTAAGACCGCGAGGCATAGCGGTGGCTCCGTATCTAGACGACATCCTGATACAGGCGTCAAGCTTTCAAATTGCCAAGTCTCATACAGAGATAGTTCTGGCATTTCTGAGGTCGCATGGGTGGAAAGTGAACGTGGAAAAGAGTTCTCTATCACCACTCACAAGAGTCTCCTTCCTAGGGACTCTTATAGATTCTGTAGAGATGAAAATTTACCTGACGGAGTCCAGGTTATCAAAACTTCTAAATGCTTGCTGTGTCCTTCATTCCATTCCACGCCTGTCAGTGGCTCAGTGCATGGAAGTAATCGGCTTAATGGTAGCGGCAATGGACATAGTGCCATTTGCACGCCTGCATCTCAGACCGCTGCAATTATGCATGCTAAGTCAGTGGAATGGGGATTACTCAGATTTGTCCCCTCTACTAAATCTGGATAGAGAGACCAGAGATTCTCTTCTCTGGTGGCTTTCTCGGGTCGATCTGTCCAAGGGCATGACCTTTCGCAGGCCAGATTGGACGATTGTAACAACAGATGCCAGCCTTCTAGGTTGGGGCGCAGTCTGGAACTCCCTGAAGGCTCAGGGATCATGGACTCAGGAGGAGAAACTCCTCCCAATAAATATTCTGGAGTTAAGAGCAATATTCAATGCTCTTCTAGCTTGGCCTCAGTTAGCAACACTGAGGTTCATCAGATTTCAGTCGGACAACATCATGACTGTGGCTTACATCAACCATCAAGGGGGAACCAGGAGTTCCCTAGCGATGTTAGAAGTCTCAAAGATAATTCGCTGGGCAGAGTCTCACTCTTGCCACCTGTCAGCGATCCACATCCCAGGCGTGGAGAACTGGGAGGCGGACTTTCTAAGTCGCCAGACTTTTCATCCGGGGGAGTGGGAACTTCATCCGGAGGTCTTCGCTCAACTGATTCATCGTTGGGGCAAACCAGAACTGGATCTCATGGCGTCTCGCCAGAACGCCAAGCTTCCTCTTTATGGATCCAGGTCCAGAGACCCGGGAGCGGCGCTGATAGATGCCCTAGCAGCCCCTTGGGTTTTCAACATGGCTTATGTGTTTCCACCGTTTCCGCTGCTGCCTCGACTGATTGCCAAGATCAAACAGGAGAGAGCATTGGTGATTCTGATAGCGCCTGCGTGGCCACACAGGACCTGGTATGCAGACCTAGTGGACATGTCGTCCTGTCCACCATGGTCTCTGCCTCTGAGGCAGGACCTTCTAATACAAGGTCCTTTCAACCATCCAAATCTAATTTCTCTGAAGCTGACTGCATGGAGATTGAACGCTTGATCCTATCAAAGCGTGGCTTCTCAGAGTCAGTTATTGATACCTTAATACAGGCATGGAAGCCTGTTACCAGAAAAATCTACCATAAGATATGGCGTAAATACTTATATTGGTGCGAATTCAAGAGTTACTCATGGAGTAAGATTAGGATTCCTAGGATATTGTCCTTTCTACAAGAGGGTTTGGAAAAGGGCTTATCTGCTAGTTCGTTAAAGGGACAGATTTCTGCTCTGTCTATTCTTTTGCACAAGCATCTGGCAGAAGTTCCAGACGTCCAGGCTTTTTATCAGGCTTTGGCCAGGATTAAGCCTGTGTTTAAAACTGTTGCTCCTCCGTGGAGCTTAAACTTGGTTCTTAAAGTTCTTCAAGGTGTTCTGTTTGAACCCCTTCATTCCATTGATATTAAGCTTTTATCTTGGAAAGTCCTGTTTTTGATGGCTATTTCCTCGGCTCGAAGAGTCTCTGAGTTATCTGCCTTACATTGTGATTCTCCTTATCTGATTTTCCATTCAGACAAGGTAGTTCTGCGTACTAAACCTGGGTTTTTGCCTAAGGTAGTTTCTAACAGGAATATCAATCAAGAGATTGTTGTCCCATCATTGTGCCCTAATCCTTCTTCAAAGAAGGAACGTCTTTTGCATAATCTGGACGTAGTCCGTGCCCTGAAGTTCTATTTACAGGCAACTAAAGATTTTCGTCAAACTTCTTCCCTGTTTGTCGTTTACTCTGGACAGAGGAGAGGTCAAAAAGCTTCGGTAACCTCTCTCTCCTTTTGGCTTCGTAGCATAATACGCTTAGCCTATGAGACTGCTGGACAGCAGCCCCCTGAAAGAATTACAGCTCATTCTACTAGAGCTGTGGCTTCCACCTGGGCCTTTAGGAATGAGGCCTCTGTTGAACAGATTTGCAAGGCTGCGACTTGGTTCTTCGGAGGCTGTTTTTGGGAGAAAGGTTCTACAGGCAGTAGTTCCTTCCGTTTAAGTTCCTGCCTTTTCCCTCCCATCATCCGTGTACTTTAGCTTTGGTATTGGTATCCCACAAGTAATGGATGATCCGTGGACTGGATACACTTAACAAGAGAAAACATAATTTATGCTTACCTGATAAATTTATTTCTCTTGTAGTGTATCCAGTCCACGGCCCGCCCTGTCTTTTCAAGGCAGATCTAAATTTTAATTAAAACTCCAGTCACCACTGCACCCCATGGTTTCTCCTTTCTTGTTTTGTTTCGGTCGAATGACTGGATATGACATGTGAGGGGAGGAGCTATATAGCAGCTCTGCTGTGGGTGATCCTCTTACAACTTCCTGTTGGGAAGGGAATATATCCCACAAGTAATGGATGATCCGTGGACTGGATACACTACAAGAGAAATAAATTTATCAGGTAAGCATAAATTATGTTTCTTCGAAAAGATTTGGGCAGATTATGTCCAAAATCAATGGATTCAGAGTATTGTCTCTCAAGGGTACCGAATAGGATTCAGAGTAAGATCTCCTGTGAGAAGATTTTTCCTCTTGCACATCCCAGCAAATCCAGTAAAGGCTCAGGCTTTCCTGAAGTGTGTTGCAGACCTGGAGTTTTCAGGGGTAATCATACCAGTTCCGTTTCAGGAACAGGGTCTGGGGTTTTATTCAAATATATTCATTGTCCCAAAAAAAGAAAATTCATTCCGGCCAGTTCTGGATCTGAAAATTTTGAATCGTTATGTTAAAGAGCCAACTTAAAAAATGGTGACTATAAGGACTATTCTTCCTTTTGTTCAGCAAGGGCATTATATGTCCACAATAGACTTACAGGATGCATATCTTCATATTCCGATTCATCCAGATCATTTTCAGTTTCTGAGATTCTCTTTTCTAGACAAGCATTACCAATTTGTCGCTCCTCCATCTTCAAAAGTTCTCGGTGCCCTACTCTCTGTAATCGGAGAATGGGGTATTGCGGTGTTTCTTTATTTGGACGATATCTTGGTACTAGCTCAGTCTTTAAATTCTGCAGAATCTCACACGAATCAACTAGTGTTCCTTCAAAGACATGGTTAGAGGATCAATTAACCAAAAAGTTATTTGATTCCTCAGACAAGGGTCACCTTTTTAGGTTTCAATGACTCTGTCTCTAACAGAAACGAGAAGATTAAGATTGGTTTCAGCTTGTTGGATTCTTCAGTCTCAATCATTCCTTTCAGTAGCTATGTGTATGGAAGTTTTAGGTCTCATGACTGCAGCATCGGATCCCCTTTGCTCGTTTTCACATGAGACCTCTCCAGCTTTGTATGCTGAACCAGTGGTGCAGGGATTATACAAAGTTATCACAATTAATGTTCTTAAATCCCAATGTTAGACTATCTCTGACTTGGTGGTTAGATCACCATCGTATAGTACTAGGGGCCTCTTTTGTTTGTCCAACCTGGACTGTGATCACAACAGATAGAAGTCTTTCAGGTTGGGGAGCTGTCTGGGGATCTCGGACAGCACAAGGGGTTTGGAAATCTCAAGAGGCGAGATTACCAATCAATATTTTGGAACTCCGTGCGATTTTCAGGGCACTTCAGGTTTGGCCTCTGTTGAAGAGAAAACCATTCATTTATTTTCAGACAGACAATATCGCAACTGTGGCATATGTCAATCATAAGGGGACTCACAGTCCTCAAGTTATGAAAGAAGTATCTTGGATACTTGCTTGGGCGGAATCCAGCTCCTGTCTAATTTCTGCGGTTCATATCCCAGGTATAGACAATTGGGAAGCGGATTATCTCAGCCGTCAGACTTTACATCCGGGGGAGTGGTCCCTCCATCCGGATGTGTTTTCTCAGATTGTTCAGATGAGGGGTCTTCCAGAAATAGAACTGATTGCTTCTCATCTAAACAAGAAACTTCCCAGGTACCTGTCCAGGTTTAGGGATTCTCAGGCGGAAGCAGTGGATGCGTTGACAGTTCCTTGGTGTTACCAACCTGCTTATATTTTCCCGCCTCTAGTTCTTCTTCCAAGAGTGATCTCCAAAATCATCATGGAACAATTGTTTGTGTTGCTAGTTGCTCCAGCATGGCCTCACAGGTTTTGGTATGCGGAACTTGTTCGAATGTCCAGTTGCCAACCTTGGACACTTCAATTAAGGCTAGACCTTCTATCTCAAGGTCCGTTTTTCCATCAGGATCTCAAATCATTAAATTTGAAGGTATGGAAATTGAACACTTAGTGCTTAGTCATAGAGGTTTCTCTGACCCAGTGATTAATACTATGTTACAGACTCGTAAATCTGTTTCTAGGAAAATTTATTATCGAGTTTGGAAAACTTATTTCATGGTGTTCTCATAAATTCTCTTGCAATTCTTTTAGAATTCCTAGAATTTTACAGTTTTTTTCAGGATGGTTTGGATAAGGGTTTGTCTGCACGTTCCTTGAAGGGCCAAATCTCTGCTCTTTCTGTTTTATTTCACAGAAAGATTGCTAAGTTTCCTGATATTCACTTTTTTGTACAGGCTTTGGTCCGTATCAAGCCTGTCATTAAATCAATCTCTCCTCCTCCTTGGAGTCTTTATTTGGTTTTAAAGGCTTTACAGGCTCCTCCGTTTGAGCCTATGCATTCTTTGGACATTAAACTACTTTCTTGGAAAGTGTTGTTCCTTTTCGCCATCTCTTCTGCTAGAAGAGTTTCTGAATTATCTGCTCTTTCTTGTAAATCTCCTTTTCTGATTTTTTTTTCCATCAGGATAAGGTCGGTTTTGCGGACTTCATTTAAACTCTTACCTAAGGTTGTGATTTCTAACAACATTAATAGAGAAATTGTTGTCCCTTCTTTGTGTCCTAATCCTAACACTTATTTGGAGAGAGCCTTACATTCTTTGAATGTGGTAAGAGCTTTGAAATATTATGTCAAAGCTACTAAAGATTTCAGGAGGACTTCTAGTCTATTTGTTATATTTTCTGGTTCTAGGAAAGGTCAGAAGGCTTCTGCCGTTTCCTTGACATCTTGGTTAAAGCTTTTGATTCATCAAGATTATTTGAAGTCGGGTCAAGCCCCGCCTCAGAGAGTTACAGCTCATTCTAGATCAGTCTCTACTTCTTGGGCTTTTAAGAATGAAGCTTCAGTTGATCAGATTTGCAAAGCAGCAACTTTTTCCATACATTTACTAAATTCTACCGTTTTGATGTATTTGCTTCTTCGGAAGCAGTTTTCTTTTGCAAGATGTACCGAGTCCACGGTTTCATCCTTACTTGTGGGATATTATCCTTCCCAACAGGAAGTGGCAAAGAGAGCACCCACAGCAGAGCTGTCTATATAGCTCCCCCCTTAACTTCACCCCCCCCCAGTCATTCTCTTTGCCGGCTCTAAGCACGTTTTTATTTTTCTTCAAGCAAGAGTTTGTTATTTTTAAATGGTACCGGTGTTGTACTATTTACTCTCAGGCAGCAGATGGATGAAGACTTCTGCCTGGAGGATGATGATCTTAGCATTTGTAACTAAGGTCCACTGCTGTTTCCACAAAAGCTGAGGAGTACAGGAAAACTTCAGTGTGAGGAACGGTTTCATGCTATGCAGCAATGAGGTATGTTCAGTCATATATTTTCTGGAGAGACTGTGATATTTCAGAAAGACTGACATTATACCCAGGAGGGTAAGGGTAAGCAGTAATCCTAGAGCTAAAATGAAGGGCATTACTTAGCTTGCTTATGGGGCCAATTACATTTATAGTTGACACTGAATGTAAAATGTTTGTGTGCAAACGTTTTTTGGATGGGAGTGCTTTAACGTTTTTTTGTGGGCAATAAACGTTTTGGGCAACTTTATTGGGACACACATGGCTTATTTTTAGGGTCTTGGAACCCACATGGCTAGTTATAACCGCTCTGGTGTGGTTCTTTAAGGCTCAGGGAACATCGGGTGAGATGGGCGGGGCCTATTTTCGCGCCTCAGATGCGCAGTTAGTTTTATCAGCAAGCTCTAACTCCTGAGGGCCCTGGTGTATGTTTTGGGCCAAATCGAAGCTTTTAACCCAACATTTTCGATCCCTGAGGGCAGGCAGGGCCACAGCAGGGCTGTGGCAAGGTGCTGAGGTTTTTTTTTTCTGGATCTGGGCCTATTTTCGATCCGGTTTGGACATTAAGGGGTTAATTGTTTAAAAAAAAATTGTGGTGCAATCTTAACTACCTATAGTGGGTCTACATACAAAATTTTGACAAATTTGGTGCATGTTTAGGCTGTTTTGCAGAACGTGTATACTTTTTTTCTCTTAAAGGCACAGTACCGTTTTTCTCTTGTAAAGGTGTATCCAGTCCACAGGTTCATCCATTACTTGTGGGATATTCTCCTTCCCAACAGGAAGCTGCAAGAGGAAACCCACAGCAGAGCTGTCTATATAGCTCCTCCCCTAACTGCCACCCCCAGTCATTCTCTTGCAGCTCTCGACAAGAAAGGAAGTATCAAGAGATATGTGGTGAATTAGTGTAGTTTTTTACCTTCAATCAAAAATTTGTTATTTTTAAACGGTACCGGCGTTGTACTGTTTTTTACTCTCAGGCAGAAATTGGAAGAAGAATTCTGCCTGGAGGTTTGATGATCTTAGCGGTTTGTAACTAAGGTCCATTGCTGTTCTCACACATAACTGAAGAGTATGGAAAGAAAACTTCAGTTGGGGGACGGTCTGCAGATTGCCTGCTTTGAGGTATGTTCAGTATATTTTTTTCTAGAGAGATAAGGTCTAGAAAATGCTGACAGTGCCTGGTATATTTGAGGTAAGCCTGATAAGTGATTTAACAGCAACTGAGATCATGCTTGCAAAAAAGGGCAATATTCATGTTACTACTCATATTACTTAGTGTAAAAACGTTTGCATGTTTTATAGTAAAAACTTTTTTTCTCTTAGGGTGATAAATCTTTATTTCTCTTGTAAGGTGTATCCAGTCCACGGATCATTCATTACTTGTGGGATATTCTCATTCCCAACAGGAAGTTGCAAGAGGACACCCACAGCAGAGCTGCCATATAACTCCTCCCCTAACTGCCATATCCAGTCATTCGCTTGCAACTCTCAACACGCATGGAGGTAGTAAGAGAGAGTGGTGAAATATAGTTAGTTTTTTATCTTCAATCAAAGGTTTGTTATTTTAAATGGTTACCGGAGTTGTACTATTTTATCCCAGGCAGTAAATAGAAGAAGAATCTGCCTGAGTTTTCTATGATCTTAGCAGGTTGTAACTAAGATCCATTGCTGTTCTCACATATATCTGAGGAGAGAGGTAACTTAAGCGGGAGAATGGCGTGCAGGTTACTCTGCTATGAGGTATGTGCAGTTACAATTTTTTCTAGAAATGGAAAATGCTAGAAAATGCTGCTGATACCGGGTTAATGTAAGTTAAGCCTGAATACAGTGATTTAATAGCGACTGGTATCATGCTTACTCTCAGGGGTAATACCCTTATAAAATTGCAATATAAAATGTTTGCTGGCATGTTTAATCGTTTTTATATATTCTTTGGTGATAAAACTTTATTGGGGCCTATTTTTTTCCACATGGCTGGCTTAAATTTTGCCTAGAAACAGTTTCCTGAGGCTTTCCACTGTTGTAGTATAAAAGTTACAGTTGTTGCAGTTAAAATTACAAACTGTGACATCCAGCTTCCCTCAGGAGTCCCCTGTATACTATAGGACATCTCTAAAGGGCTCAAAGGCTTTCCAAAGTCGTTTATTGGGGAAGGTAGGGCCACAGCAGGCTGTGGCAGTTTGTTGTGTCTGTTAAAAAACGTCTCTATCGTTTTTTTGATCCGTTTTTTTGATCCGTTTTTTGAATTAAGGGGTTAATCATCCATTTGCAAGTGGGTGCAATGCTCTGTTAACTTATTACATACACTGTAAAAATTTCGTTTGATTTACTGCCTTTTTTCACTGTTTTTCAAATTTTGACAAAATTTGTTTCTCTTAAAGGCACAGTACCATTTTTTATATTTGCTTGTTAACTTGATTTAAAGTGTTTTCCAAGCTTGCTAGTCTCATTGCTAGTCTGTACAAATATGTCTGACATAGAGGAAACTCCTTGTTCATTATGTTTAAAAGCCATGGTGGAACCCCCTCTTAGAATGTGTACCAAATGTACTGATTTCACTTTAAGCAATAAAGATCATATTCTGTCTTTAAAAAAATTTATCACCAGAGGAATCTGACGAGGGGGAAGTTATGCCGACTAACTCTCCCCACGTGTCAGATCCTTTGACTCCCGCTCAAGGGACTCACGCTCAAATGGCGCCAAATACATCTAGGGCGCCCATAGCGATTACTTTACAAGACATGGCGGCAGTCATGGATAATACACTGTCAGCGGTATTAACCAGACTACCTGAATTTAGAGGTAAGCGAGATAGCTCTGGGGCTAGACGAAATGCAGAGCATACTGACGCTTTAAGAACCATGTCTGATACTGCCTCACAATATGCAGAAGCTGAGGAAGGAGAGCTTCAGTCTGTGGGTGATGTTTCTGACTCAGGAAAGATGATGCAACCTGATTCTGATATTTCTACATTTAAATTTAAGCTTGAACACCTCCGCGTGTTTCTCAGGGAGGTTTTAGCTGCTCTGAATGACTGTGATACAATTGCAGTGCCAGAGAAATTGTGTAGACTGGATAAATACTATGCAGTGCCGGTGTGTACTGATGTTTTTCCAATACCTAAAAGGTTTACAGAAATTATTAATAAGGAATGGTATAGACCAGGTGTGACGTTCTCTTCCCCTCCTATTTTTAGAAAAATGTTTCCAATAGACGCCACCACACGGGATTTATGACAGACAGTTCCTAAGGTGGAGGGAGCCGTTTCTACTTTAGCAAAGCGTACTACTATCCCTGTCGAGGACAGTTGTGCTTTTTTAGATCCAATGGATAAAAAATTAGAAGGTTACCTTAAGAAAATGTTTATTCAATAAGGTTTTATCCTACAGCCCCTTGCATGCATTGCTCCTGTCACTGCTGCTGCAGCGTTCTGGTTTGAGTCTCTGGAAGAGGCTTTACAGGTAGCGACTCCATTGGATGAAATACTTGACAAGCTTAGAGCACTTAAGCTAGCCAATTCCTTTGTTTTCTGATGCCATTGTTCATTTGACTAAACTAACGGCTAAGAATTCTGGTTTTGCTATACAGGCGCGCAGGGCGCTATAGCTTAAATCATGGTCAGCTGACGTGACTTCAAAATCTAAGCTGCTTAACGTTCCCTTCAAGGGGCAGACCCTATTCAGGCCTGGTTTGAAGGAGATAATTGCTGATATCACTGGAGGAAAAGGTCATGCCCTTCCTCAGGACAGGTCCAAATCAAGGGCCAAACAGTCTAATTTTCGTGCCTTTTGAAACTTCAAGGCAAGTGCGGCATCAACTTCCTCTAATGCAAACAAGAGGGAACTTTTGCTCAGTCCAAGACGGTCTGGAGACCAAACCAGACCTGGGACAAAGGTAAGCAGGCCAAAAAGCCTGCTGCTGCCTCTATGACAGCATGAAGGAACAGCCCCCTATCCGGTAACGGATCTAGTAGGGGGCAGACTTTCGCTCTTCGCCCAGGCTTGGGCAAGAGATGTCCAGGATCCCTGGGTGTTGGAAATTATATCCCAGGGATATCTTCTGGACTTCAAAGCTTTCCCCCCAAAAGGGAGATTTCACCTTTCACAATTATCTGCAAACCAGATAAAGAGAGAGGCATTCTTACACTGTGTACGAGACCTCCTAGTTATGGGAGTGATCCATCCAGTTCCAAAGGAGGAAAAGGGACAGGGTTTTTACTCAAATCTGTTTGTGGTTCCCAAAAAAGAGGGAACCTTCAGACCAATTTTGGATCTAAAGATCTTAAACAAATTCCTCAGAGTTCCATCATTCAAGATGGAAACTATTCTTACCATCCTACCTATGATCCAGGAGGGTCAATATATGACTACAGTGGATTTAAAGGATGCTTATCTTCACATTCCGATAACAACGATCATCATCGGTTTCTCAGGTTTGCCTTTCTAGACGGGCATTGCCAGTTTGTAGCTCTTCCCTTTGGATTAGCTACAGCCCCAAGAATCTTTACGAAGATTCTAGGGTCGCTTCTGGCGGTCCTAAGGCTGCGGGGCATAGCAGTGGCCCCTTATTTAGACGACATCCTGATACAGGCGTCAAACTTCCAAATTGCCAAGTCTCATATGGACGTAGTACTGGCATTTCTGAGATCGTATGGGTGGAAAGTTAACGAGGAAAAGAGTTCTCTATCCCCACTCACAAGAGATTCCTTCCTAGGGACTCTGATAGATTCTGTAGAAATGAAAATTTACCTGACGGAGACCAGGTTATGAAAGCTTCTAAATTCCTGCCGTGTTCTTCATTCCATTCCGCGCCCTTCGGTGGCTCAGTGCATTTAAGTAATCGGCTTAATGGTAGCGGCAATGGACATAGTGCCGTTTGCACGCCTACATCTCAGACCGCTGCAACTATGCATGCTCAGTCTGTGGAACGGGGATTACACAGATTTGTCCCCTCTACTAAATCTGGATCAAGAGACCAGGGATTCTCTTCTCTGGTGGCTATCTCGGGTCCATCTGTCCAAAGGTATGACCTTTCGCAGGCCAGATTGGACAATTGTAACAACAGATGCCAGCCTTCTAGGTTGGGGTGCAGTCTGGAACTCCCTGAAGGCTCAGGGATCGTGGACTCAGGAGGAGACACTCCTTCCAATAAATATTCTAGAAGAGCGATATTCAATGCTCTTCAGGCTTGGCCTCAGTTTGCAACTCTGAGGTACATCAGATTTCAGTCGGACAACATCACAACTGTGGCTTACATCAACTATCAAGGGGGAACAAGAACAATTTTTCATTAAAGATAACAAGAGAACCAAGACAAATTAATAATAGGAGTAAATTAGAAAGTTGTTTAAAATTGCATGCTCTATCTGAATAACGAAAGAAAACATTTGGGTTCAGTGTCCCTTTAAGTGAATGTTAGAGGCACTGGAAATCAGGAAATTGCCCATGCTCAAGAGGCAGAATGCAACTTAAGTTCTCAGCATGTCTGTTTATTTTAAAAGAAAACAAGTAAGTTGTTTGCTGGGTTTTTTTAACACAGCCAGATTCTTTTTATGTTCACTTTTTCACTTTTTTTTAAATAAAGGAGCACTTTTTCATATCTCTTTTAAGGCTGTTAAATCAATTATTAAAGGGATATTCCAGTCAAAATGTAACTGCACATAGATAAATTACATATTTGAATAGAAACATATTTGCAATATACATGTATTGGCAAAAATGCTTCTAGTAAGAGTTATTACTGCTTTAGTGTTAAAAATGTTCAGTGCATGTGAAGCATAACTAGATATTCTCAGTGCACCAGCATTTTAAATAATGCAGCTGCTCAGAATGCCAGTGGGGCTTGTATCATGCCAGCAATTAAGAAATTAATTACAAGATGGTACAAGCACCTTAGGCTCTCTGAGCAAGTGCTGTGCTTGTAATGCTGGTGCACAGTGCATACTTAAATACACATTTGAAACCGCTATATCTTTTATAAGAAGCATTTTGCTAATACATGTATATTACAAAAATGCTTCTATACAAAACTGAAATGCACTCATGTGGATTCCAATTTTGGCTGGAATGTCCCTTTAAGAGATCAAGCACATATTTTATTTTGCTGATATTAGAGGACCAATAAATACAATAGAATTGTATAATCCGTAAATACCTAATCCTATATAATAAACGGTAAAGTATGTTTGTCAGATGCAGTCATGCGCAGTAGAGACTGCACAGGACAAACATACCTGGCCGTTTTGGATCCTCACAGCAGAGAGCACAGAGCAAGGCTAAAGCGACGTGATGGCGGCGTGGCCGGTCGTGACGAGGGGCATGGCTTGGTGGAGTGCCGGGAAGGAGTTTGGCCAGGTGGGCTGCAACGATGGGGGCGTGGCCTGAGACGGGCCGTGAGCGAGAGGGCAAAATGTTTGAAAGAGAGAGCCAGAGAGAGCAAGAGAGGGGGGAAAGAGCAAAAGAGGGGGGAGAGAGCCAAAGAGAGGGGGGCGAGAGAGAGCGAGGGGTGGGACCGCTGTACTGCAAAAAATGACCCGTGTACACGGGCTTTAGTACTAGTAAAGATATAATGCAATAGCACTTTTGAATTTCAAATGAGTAGTTTATTTCTGGAAAATGTCAGTTAATTAAATTTTTCCACCCATTATATCATGTGATAGTCATTAGCCAATCACCAAACACACATATATGTATATACAATGCACTCTGGCACATGCTCAGTAGGAGCTTGTGTATTAAAGGGACATTATACACTAGATTTTTCTTTGCATAAATGTTTTGTAGATGATCCATTTATATAGCCAATACAGTTTAAAAAAAAAAAAAAAAAAAAAGTTATAGTTTTGCTTATTTTTAAATAACATTGCTCTGATTTTCAGACTCCTAACCAAGCCCCAAAGTTTTAGGAGAATACTGCTGTATCCCTCCAGCTTGCTCCTGTTTGTGTAAAGAGTCTTTTCATATGCAGAGGAAGGGGGAGGGGGGTCTATTTCCCACTTGCAGTGGGTGTTCCAGCTACCTTTTTAACAGAGCTAAACTGGGAGCTTCTAAGTAAGTTTTTAAACGGTTTTATACTGGATTTTAAGATCAGAATCTGTGCATATTCTTCTTTATAGTAGTGTCTATTACATGCAGTTATATAACAATTGGTGTATACTGTCCCTTTTAAAGTTTAAATGTAAAAATATTATGCACATTTTGATAATGGGATTAAATTGGTTTTGTTTGTTTGTTTTTAAAATGCATTGTCTATCTCAATCATGAAAGTTTAATTTTGACTTAAGTGCCCCTTTTAATAAAATAACTATACTCAGTTTATAGAGAAGCTGGAAATATGTATTGAATTATCTACATATACATTTGCAAACAGATTTTGAATCCATTTCTTTAAATCGGATTCTACTGTTGAGTATTTAGTGAGAGATTGTTCTATAAGAACTTTGTGATAAAATGCTATAAGGCCATAATTTAAGTAAGAACTTGTTTCTTTCATGTAATTAGCAAGAGTCCATGAGCTAGTGACGTATGGGATATACATTCCTACCAGGAGGGGCAAAGTTTCCCAAACCTCAAAATGCCTACAAATACACCCCTCACCACACCCACAAATCAGTTTTACGAACTTTGCCTCCTATGGAGGTGGTGAAGTAAGTTTGTGCTAGATTCTACGTTGATATGCGCTCCGCAGCAGGTTGGAGCCCGGTTTTCCTCTCAGCGTGCAGTGAATGTCAGAGGGATGTGAGGAGAGTATTGCCTATTTGAATTCAATGATCTCCTTCTACGGGGTCTATTTCATAGGTTCTCTGTTATCGGTCGTAGAGATTCATCTCTTACCTCCCTTTTCAGATCGACGATATACTCTTATATATATATACCATTACCTCTGCTGATTTTCGTTTCAGTACTGGTTTGGCTTTCTACAACATGTAGATGAGTGTCCTGGGGTAAGTAAGTCTTATTTTCTGTGACACTCTAAGCTATGGTTGGGCACTTTTTTATAAAGTTCTAAATATATGTATTCAAACATTTATTTGCCTTGACTCAGGATGTTCAACATTCCTTATTTTCAGACAGTCAGTTTCATATTTGGGATAATGCATTTGAATAAAAAAAAAAAAAATTCTTACCTTAAAAATTTGACTTTTCCCTGTGGGCTGTTAGGCTCGCGGGGGCTGAAAATGCTTCATTTTATTGCGTCATTCTTGGCACAGACTTTTTTGGCGCAAATTTATTTTTCAGTTTCCGGCGTCATACGTGTCGCCGGAAGTTGCGTCATTTTTGACGTTCTTTTGCGCCAAAAATGTCGGCGTTCCGGATGTGGCGTCATTTTTGGCGCCAAAAGCATTTAGGCGCCAAATAATGTGGGCGTCTTATTTGGCGCTAAAAAAATATGGGCGTCACTTTTGTCTCCACATTATTTAAGTCTCATTTTTTATTGCTTCTGGTTGCTAGAAGCTGTTCACTGGCATTTTTTCCCATTCCTGAAACTGTCATTTAAGGAATTTGATCAATTTTGCTTTATATGTTGTTTTTTCTATTACATATTGCAAGATGTCCCATGTTGAAGCTGAGTCAGAAGATACTTCTGGAAAATCGCTGCCTGGTGCTGGAGCTACCAAAGCTAAGTGTATCTGCTGTAAACTTTTGGTAGCTGTTCCTCCATCTGTTGTTTGTATTGAATGTCATGACAAACTTGTTAATGCAGATAATATTTCCTTTAGTAAAGTTACATTACCTGTTGCTGTTCCATCAACATCTAATACTCAGAGTGTTCCTGATAACATAAGAGATTTTGTTTCTAAATCCATTAAGAAGGCTATGTCTGTTATTCCTCCTTCTAGTAAACGTAAAAAGTCTTTTAAAACTTCTCATTTTTCAGATGAATTTTTAAATGAACATCATCATTCTGATAATGGCTCTTCTGGTTCAGAGGATTCTGTCTCAGAGGTTGATGCTGATAAATCTTCATATTTATTTAAAATGGAATTTATTCGTTCTTTACTTAAAGAAGTTCTAATTGCATTAGAAATTGAGGATTCTGGTCCTCTTGATACTAAATCTAAACGTTTAGATAAGGTTTTTAAATCTCCTGTAGTTATTCCAGAAGTTTTTCCTGTTCCTGGTGCTATTTCTGAAGTAATTTCCAGGGAATGGAATAATTTGGGTAATTCATTTACTCCTTCTAAACGTTTTAAGCAATTATATCCTGTGCCATCTGACAGATTAGAATTTTGGGACAAAATCCCTAAGGTTGATGGGGCTGTCTCTACTCTTGCTAAGCGTACTACCATTCCTACGGCAGATGGTACTTCCTTTAAGGATCCTTTAGATAGGAAAATTGAATCCGTTCTAAGAAAAGCTTACTTGTGTTCAGGTAATCTTCTTAGACCTGCTATATCTTTGGTGGATGTTGCTGTAGCTTCAACTTTTTGGTTGGAAGCTTTAGCGCAACAAGTAACAGATCATAATTCTCATAGCATTATTATTCTTCTTCAACATGCTAATAATTTTATTTGTGATGCCATCTTTGATATCATTAGAGTTGATGTCAGGTATATGTCTCTAGCTATTTTAGCTAGAAGAGCTTTATGGCTTAAAACTTGGAATGCTGATATGTCTTCTAAGTCTACTCTGCTTTCCCTTTCTTTCCAGGGTAATAAATTATTTGGTTCTCAGTTGGATTCTATTATCTCAACTGTTACTGGAGGGAAAGGAACTTTTTTACCACAGGATAAAAAATCTAAAGGTAAATTTAGGTCTAATAATCGTTTTCGTTCCTTTCGTCACAACAAGGAACAAAAGCCTGATCCTTCATCCTCAGGAGCGTTATCAGTTTGGAAACCATCTCCAGTCTGGAATAAATCCAAGCCTTTTATAAAATCAAAGCCAGCTCCTAAGTCCACATGAAGGTGCGGCCCTCATTCCAGCTCAGCTGGTAGGGGGCAGATTACGTTTTTTCAAAGGAATTTGGATTAATTCCGTTCACAATCTTTGGATTCAGAATATTGTTTCAGAAGGGTACAGAATTGGCTTCAAGATAAGGCCTCCTGCAAAGAGATTTTTTCTTTCCCGTGTCCCAGTAAATCCAGCGAAGGCTCAAGCATTTCTGAAATGTGTTTCAGATCTAGAGTTGGCTGGAGTAATTATGCCAGTTCCAGTTCTGGAACAGGGGCTGGGGTTTTATTCAAATCTCTTCATTGTACCAAAGAAGGAGAATTCCTTCAGACCAGTTCTGGATCTAAAAATATTGAATCGTTATGTAAGGATACCAACATTCAAAATGGTAACTGTAAGGACTATCCTGCCTTTTGTTCAGCAAGGGCATTATATGTCTACAATAGATTTACAGGATGCATATCTGCATATTCCTATTCATCCAGATCATTATCAGTTTCTGAGATTCTCGTTCCTAGACAAGCATTACCAGTTTGTGGCTCTGCTGTTTGGCCTAGCAACAGCTCCAAGAATTTTTACAAAGGTTCTCGGTGCCCTTCTGTCTGTAATCAGAGAACAGGGTATTGTGGTATTTCCTTATTTGGACGATATCTTGGTACTTGCTCAGTCTTCACATTTAGCAGAATCTCATACGAATCGACTTTTGTTGTTTCTTCAAGATCATGGTTGGAGGATCAATTTACTAAAAGGTTCATTGATTCCTCAGACAAAGGTAACCTTTTTGGGTTTCCAGATAGATTCAGTGTCCATGACTCTATCTTTGACAGACAAGAGACGTCTAAAATTGATATCAGCTTGTCGAAACCTTCAGTCACAATCATTCCCTTCGGTAGCCTTATGCATGGAAATTCTAGGTCTTATGACTGCTGCATCGGACGCGATCCCCTTTGCTCGTTTTCACATGCGACCTCTTCAGCTCTGTATGCTGAACCAGTGGTGCAGGGATTACACAAAGATATCTCAATTAATATCTTTAAAACCGATTGTACGACACTCTCTGACGTGGTGGACAGATCACCATCGTTTAGTTCAGGGGGCTTCTTTTGTTCTTCCGACCTGGACTGTAATCTCAACAGATGCAAGTCTTACAGGTTGGGGAGCTGTGTGGGGGTCTCTGACGGCACAAGGGGTTTGGGAATCTTAGGAGGTGAGATTACCGATCAATATTTTGGAACTCCTTGCAATTTTCAGAGCTCTTCAGTCTTGGCCTCTTGTAAAGAGAGAATCGTTCATTTGTTTTCAGACAGACAATGTCACATCTGTGGCATACATCAATCATCAAGGAGGGACTCACCGCCCTCTGGCTATGAAAGAAGTATCTCGAATTCTGGTTTGGGCGGGATCCAGCTCCTGTCTAATTTCTGCGGTTCATATCCCAGGTATATACAATTGGGAAGCGGATTATCTCCGTCGCCAAACGTTGCATCCAGGCGAATGGTCTCTTCACCCAGAGGTATTTCTTCAGATTGTCCAAATGTGGGGACTTCCAGAAATAGATCTGATGGCCTCTCATCTAAACAAGAAACTTCCCAGGTATCTGTCCAGATCCAGGGATCCTCAAGCGGAATCAGTGGAGGCATTGTCACTTCCTTGGAAGTATCATCCTGCTTATATCTTTCCGCCTCTAGTTCTTCTTCCAAGAGTGATCTCCAAGATTCTGAAGGAATGCTCGTTTGTTCTGCTGGTAGCTCCAGCATGGCCTCACAGGTTTTGGTATGCGGATCTTGTCCGGATGGCCTCTTGCCAACCGTGGACTCTTCCGTTAAGACCAGACCTTCTGTCACAAGGTCCTTTTTTCATCAGGATCTCAAATCCTTAAATTTAAAGGTATGGAGATTGAACGCTTGATTCTTAGTCAAAGAGGTTTCTCTGACTCTGTGATTAATACTATGTTACAGGCTCGTAAATCTGTATCTAGGGAGATATATTATAGAGTCTGGAAGACTTGTATTTCTTGGTGTCTTTCTCATCATTTTTCCTGGCATTCTTTTAGAATTCCGAGAATTTTACAGTTTCTTCAGGATGGTTTGGAGAAAGGTTTGTCTGCAAGTTCCTTGAAAGGACAAATCTCTGCTCTTTCTGTTCTTTTTCACAGAAAGATTGCTAATCTTCCTGATATTCATTGTTTTGTACAAGCTTTGGTTCGTATTAAAACCTGTCATTAAGTCAATTTCTCCTCCTTGGAGTTTGAATTTGGTTCTGGGGGCTCTTCAAGCTCCTCCGTTTGAACCTATGCATTCATTCTGCCAGAAGAGTTTCTGAATTATCTGCTCGCTCTTGTGAGTCTCCTTTTCTGATTTTTCATCAGGATAAGGCGGTGTTGCGAACTTCTTTTGAATTTTTACCTAAGGTTGTGAATTCCAACAACATTAGTAGAGAAATTGTGGTTCCTTCATTATGTCCTAATCCTAAGAATTCTAAGGAGAAATCATTGCATTCTTTGGATGTAGTTAGAGCTTTGAAATATTATGTTGAAGCTACTAAGAATTTCCGAAAGACTTCTAGTCTATTTGTTATCTTTTCTGGTTCTAGGAAAGGTCAGAAGGCCTCTGCCATTTCTTTGGCGTCTTGGTTGAAATCTTTAATTCATCATGCTTATGTCGAGTCGGGTAAAACTCCGCCTCAAAGGATTACAGCTCATTCTACTAGGTCACTTTCTACTTCCTGGGCGTTTAGGAATGAAGCTTCGGTTGATCAGATTTGCAAAGCAGCAACTTGGTCTTCTTTGCATACTTTTACTAAATTCTACCATTTTGATGTGTTTTCTTCTTCTGAAGCTGTTTTTGGTAGAAAAGTACTTCAGGCAGCTGTTTCAGTTTGAATCTTCTGCTTATGTTTTCAGTTTTTTTCATTATAAAATTTAAACTTTATTTTGGGTGTGGATTATTTTTCAGCGGAATTGGCTGTCTTTATTTTATCCCTCCCTCTCTAGTGACTCTTGCGTGGAAAGATCCACATCTTGGGTAGTCATTATCCCATACGTCACTAGCTCATGGACTCTTGCTAATTACATGAAAGAAAACATAATTTATGTAAGAACTTACCTGATAAATTCATTTCTTTCATATTAGCAAGAGTCCATGAGGCCCACCCTTTTTGTGGTGGTTATGATTTTTTTGTATAAAGCACAATTATTCCAATTCCTTATTTTTTATGCTTTCGCACTTTTTTCTTATCACCCCACTGCTTGGCTATTCGTTAAACTGATTTGTGGGTGTGGTGAGGGGTGTATTTGTAGGCATTTTGAGGTTTGGGAAACTTTGCCCCTCCTGGTAGGAATGTATATCCCATACGTCACTAGCTCGTGGACTCTTGGTAATATGAAAGAAATGAATTTATCAGGTAAGTTCTTACATAAATTATGTTTTTTCTAAACCTTATTCTTCTTGGTGTATTAATATTTTATATTTATTTTCTATGTTTTCTTTTTATACTTTTTTCAATTGTAATTTAGCCATTTAATGTATAATTATATTCTTTTCTGTTTTGACAGATGGTGCAGACATTTTCTCGCTGTATTCTTCGTTCAAAGGATGACGTTGATCTGGATGAGCTTTTGTCCACAAAACTAGTGACCTTCATAATGGACAATTATCAAGAAATATTGACTGTTCCTTTATCTTTAAAAAATTCAGTGGAAGAGTTTGTGGCACATCAACGAAGAGTCAAAGTAATGGCTTTGGTATTTTAATATATTGTCATAGGTCTCCGTAAAATATGTTCTGCATAAATGTTGGTCCCATGGTGTGTTAGTTCTACAACTAATGTAGCATTGATTTCTAGATGAAATGCAGCCCAATTAGCTGCAATGTAAATTTTAGATTAAGTTGAACGCAGGCTTTTGGCTCTTAAAGGGACAGTAAACATTGTTAATATTTTTGCATAATTCTGCACTATGTATGTAACCTGTAAAAAATATTGAAATAAAGCAAATTAAAGATTTAACCTTCATCACTGTCCTCTGCTGCGCTGCTGTTTTAAAAAAAAAAAAAAAAAAAAAAAAAAAACACGTTATGGGCTCGCTGTCTAATAGCATGCCCAATAGAGCTGTTGAACCAAATGTATTGAGCTCCAGTGCTGGATAAAGCAGCTGATGTGCTTTTGAGAGAAAAAAAAAACAGCGCAACAGAAGAGGACAGCGATGAAGGATAATGTAAGTGAACTTTTGGGAGGTTGAATCTTTCATTTGCTTTATTTATATTATTACAGGTTATTCTAGGTTAATGTTACAGAACTCAACAAAAGCTTGTCAGATAATTTGTATTAAGAACATTCACCAAAGAGATTTGAATCCTTCTGTAACCACTTCTGACACAGATTTTTGCAGGGTTTTCTGACTTAAACGGCCTCAGCTACTTAAAGGGACAGTATACACTCATTTTCATATAACTGCATGTAATAGACACTACTATAAAGAATAAGATGCACAGATACTGATATAAAAATCCAGTATAAAACTGTTTAAAAACTTACTTAGAAGCTGTCAGTTTAGCTCTGTTGAAAAGGTAGTTGGAATGCCCACTGCAAGTGGGAAATAAGAAACTCCCCCCTCCCCCTTCTTCTGCATATGAAAAGACCCTTTACACAAACAGGAGCAAGCTGGAGAAGGTAGCTGACGGTATTCACATAAAACTTTGGGGCTTGGTTAGGAGTCTGAAAATCAGAGCAATGTTATTTAAAAATAAGCAAAACTATACATTTTTAAAAAAAAAAAACTTTATGGGCTATATAAATAGATCATCTACAAAACATTTATGCAAAGAAAAAATGAGTGTATAATGTCCCTTTAAAACAGATGTTAATGTCTTTTATGTATATATGGCCAAATAATCACTGAATTGCAAAAGATCTGCATACAAAACGTGTTATAAAAGCAGTTACAGTATCTCACAAAAGTGAGTAAACCCCTCACTTTTTTGTAAATATTTTATTATATCTTTTCATGTGACAACACTAAAGAAATGACACTTTGCTACAATGTAAAGTAGTGAGTGTACAGACTGTATAACAGTGTAAATTTGCTGTCCCCTCAAAATAACTCAACACACAGGCATTAATGTCTAAACCATTGGCAACAAAAGTGAGTACACCCCTAAGTGGAAATGTCCAAATTGGGCCCAAAGTGTCAATATTTTGTGTGGCCATCATTATTTTCCAGCACTGCCTTAACCCTCTTGGACATGGAGTTCACCAGAGCTTCACAGGTTGTCACTGGAGTCCTCTTCCACTCCTCCATGACGACCTCATGGAGCTGGTGGATTTTGGAGACTTTGCGCTCCACCACCTTCCGTTTGAGGATGCCCCACAGATGCTCAATAGGGTTTAGGTCTGGAGACATGCTTGGCCAGTTCATCACCTTTACCCTCAGCTTCTTTAGCATGGCAGTGGTCGTCTTGGAGGTGTGTTTGGGGTCATTATCATGTTGGAATACTGCCCTGGGGCTCAGTCTCTGAAGGGAGGAGACCATGCTCTGCTTCAGTATGTCACAGTACATGTTGGCATTCATGGTTCCCTCAATGAACTGTAGCTCCCCAGTGCCGGCAGCACTCATGCAGACCTAGACCATGACACTCGAACCAACATGCTTGACTGTAGCAAACACACTTGTCTTTGTACTTCACACCTGGTTGCCATCACACACGCTTGACACCATATGAACCAAATAAGTTCATCTTGGTCTCATCGGACCACAGGACATGGTTCCAGTAATCCATGTCCTTAATCTGCTTGTCTTCTGCAAACTGTTTGATGGCTTTCTTGTGCATCATCTTTAGTAGAGGCTTCCTTCTGGGACGACAGCCATGCAGACGCAATTTGATGCAGTGTGTGGCGTATGGTCTGAGCACTGACAGGCTTGACCCTCCACCCCTTCAACCTCTGCAGCAATGCTGGCAGCACTCATACATCTATTTCCCAAAAACAACCTCTGGATATGACACTCAGCACGTGCACTCAACTTCTTTGGTTCGACCATAACGAGGCCTATTCTGAGTGGAACCTGTCTTGTGAAACCGATGTATGGTCTTGTCCACCGTGCTGCAGCTCAGTTTCAGGGTCTTGTCTATCTTCTTATAGCCTAGGCCATCTTTATGTAGAGCAACAATTCTTTTTTTCAGATCCTCAGAGTTCTTTGCCATGAGGTGACATGTTGATCTTCCAGTGACCAGTATGAGACAGTGTGAGAGCGATAACACCAAATTTAACACACCCGCTCCCCATTCACACCTGAGACCTTGTAACACTAACGAGTCACATAACACCAGGGAGGGAAAATGGCTAATTGGGCCCAATTTGGACATTTCCACTTAGGGGTGTACTCACTTTTGTTGGCAACAGTTTAGACATTAATGGCTGTGTGTTGAGTTTATTTTGAGGGGACAACAAATTTACACTGTTATACACGCTGTACACTCACTACTACTAAAATGTGAGTGGTGTACTCACTTTTGTGAAATACTGTATGCACAGAAAATTGCAAAACTTCATTACTTGAAGATTTGGAATTTGCATTTGGATCCTTCTTTACATCTGAATACGGAAGTCAGCTGCTCGTGGCATTTGGCTCTTTTCAGAGCTGAAATTTTTCTTGTGAAAATTTAACACACTAAGATCTGCAAATCCAGATTTTAGTGTGTTGCACTATAACAAGAAGAATCCCGTCTCCAAAAAAAGAGCCACGAGCGGCCGACTTCTTCCACATTTGGATCCTTCTTCGCATTCGATCCCTATTGAAGATCCTGTTGTGTTTTTCTAATCTCCCTTCTTGCGGATAATAAGGGCCAGATGGAAATGGCTTTGCACTTTCTAAGCACTCTTCAGTTTCATTTGGTCTAACAGTTTTATAATTTAAAATACTTCCCTTAAGAGCTGCTTACCCCTGTATTGATACAAAATGTGCTCTAGCTTAACATACTATGGGCCAGATTAAGAGTGCTGTTACACTTAAGCGATAAGGGGTTTATCACAGGTGTTTGCTCGTGTCAGAAGTAGTGCACATATTACAAGTTGACTGTGAACTCGTTCACTCAAGTGCAATTGAATTTTAAAACACATCGGGTTATTGCAACCTCAGGGTTCTGTTTAACTGTTACACTTGAATAAATGTCACAAAAAAATTAAAAATACATACAGTACAGTTACTCATAATACTGTCTGAAGAAAATAATTCAAAACAAAATTGCAACAAAAAGTTATAAGGGTTTAAAGATACAAGGTCTCAGGTGTTAGGGCATTAA
The DNA here is from genome assembly GCF_027579735.1 of Bombina bombina. Taxonomy (NCBI): domain Eukaryota; kingdom Metazoa; phylum Chordata; class Amphibia; order Anura; family Bombinatoridae; genus Bombina; species Bombina bombina. The sequence goes on along the minus strand of NC_069500.1, from coordinate 155,678,917 downwards.
TATAGAGATACTTACATATACATGTCTAAATATGTGTGTACATGTATTTTTGTATCCAATATATATTTAATAATAAAAAGTATATTTCTTTCCTAATATATATATATATATATAGAGTCCAACATCATCAATTACTAGTGGGAATATCACTCCTGGCCAGCAGGAGGAGGCAAAGAGCACCACAGCCAAAGCTGTTAAGTGTCACTCCCCTACTCACAATCCCCAGTCATTGTCTTTGCCTCTGTTAATGGAGGAGGTGAAGTTTGGTGTCTGAAGAAAATTTTAGATTTTTCGCTACAAGCAAGATTTGGGTATTGCTGTAGTCCACGCCAATCTCTTCAGTAGATTAGTGGTGGCTTTAGAGAGCGTTTTCCTAACATGTGCTGCCGTAGTACAGAAAGCCAGAGTAGGTTTGCTCTGTTCTTTTTTACACAGACCTCTGTAAGGAGTTGGCGCTGTCCTCCTGCCGGACGGCTAGAAGTGCAGGTAAGTGCCATTTGTCTTCTGGGACTGGGAGGCTGGCACTGAAGGAGTTAAGTATCAACTCTCTGCACAGAATTGGGACTAGAATCCTGGGTACAGGGTTAGTTATTTGGCAGGGTGCAGGCACAGGTTGTATGTGAGGAAGAGAGAGGTTAATCTCCTTATGAGTAAGAGGTTACTTTATTGCGGTTGCTCTAGTTGCGTTTCACACTAGTGTTGGTGTTTGCAAGTTTTCTTTTTTTAAGACACGATGAGTCCACAGATCATCTTTATTTCTAATGGGATATTCACCTCCTGGTCAGCAGGAGGAGGCAAAGAGCACCACAGCAGAGCTGTTAAATAGCTCCTCCCTTCCCTCCCACCCCAGTCATTCTCTTTGCCTACGTTAGTGATAGGAAGAGGTAAAGTGAGGGGTTAGTTTTAGAGTCTTCAATCAAGAGTTTATTATTTTTAAAGTAGTACAAGATAGTGCTGCTTTGTCCTAGGGTGTAGCCGTAGTCCATATCAGTCTCTTCAGTAGAGCTTTTGTTGTTTTTTGAGCAATGGGAACTTGTGGGACATTATTCTCACTGCGCCTCCCATACTTTTATGCTGCCCTAACCCTGATAGCCTAAGCAAGATTACTTAGGCTTTATCTTTCTCCACAGGGCTATGGGAGGGAGAGGACCTCCTAAACCTGCTAAGCTGCCCTGCTGTCGGACAGAATACAAAGGTAAGTGCTGACTTTTTATTCTGGGTCTGGGATGATCTCAGTAGAAGTGGAGCACTTATTGATCTGGGACTTATCTCCTAAATACTAAAGGAGGGGGTTTTCAGCGACAGCACATTATAAGCAGGCACTGGGGCTGAGGAGAAAAATTAAGTGGTTCTTATATCTGGGGCCTTGTGTTCACTAGGGCTGAGGGAAGATAAACTCTCAGTGGGAAGTGATACGTTGTTTTCATTTAGAGGCTAAGCTGCTGTCCAGCAAGCGGTAGCCCTATCTGCCCCCAGACTTCACATATAGTCAATTTGCTCCCGGTGGTTTATTTGTTTTAACTATCATAATGGCGACTGGGAGTTTAGTATTGTAACGCCCACGATGGGCGGAGCTACATGTGGCGCCAATTTTCGGCTGCGCACTTCTTCTCCACTTCCGAGTTTAGGCAATGGAAGGAGGAGTTTTCTGTTTAGCAATGTACTTAGTGTTTTTTCCCACTTCAGGGGGCCGGACAAAGTATACAGTTACGTTCCGGACCTCTTATGCCTAGAGATGTAGACAGTTAGGAGTCTATTGACATCGTTTTCTAAGGGCTTCATTTTACAAAATAAAGTTTTTTGGGGGTATTTGGAATAAAGTAACGTTTTCAGTTGGGTACCTTAGCAGGGTTTGCTGAGGTGTTGACAGATTGGGCAGTAACTGTGTGCTAAGTTACCTTCCTGCTGCACATAAAGATGAAAAAATTGTGTTTTAAAATTTTAAGAAACAGTAACATTTTTATGTGATAATTTATTTTCTTCTAAAAATTTAAACTGTTTACTTGATTATCTCATCCTGTAGACAGTATGGACCAAGAGGCTCTCTTGTCTTGGACTTGATCTATAATGGTACCTTCAATCCTTTGTTTTCTCATCTATTGTGAGAAAATTATTTTATAAATAAAATAAAAAAAAGTCTATTATCAAGGGTCAAGCTATGCCACAAATTTCTTCCGTAGAGTACCACAAAATTTATAGCCCACATGCAGTGTCCTGTGGTTCCTTTCACTCTCCATTTGGAGTTACCTTGCATTTCAAACATTGTCTTTTTTTTCCCACACTGTAGGAAAAGTGCAAGAGGATATATTTTCAATCAGTTATGTGTGATTGATTTAATAGTAGCTATTACAAAGATTTTTTCCCTGTAACCTGACAGAGGAAGTTACTTCGGTAGTTTCTGAGGGGGAATTCTTAGACTCAGATGGGGTAGTTGTTTTTCTTTCAGTTGTAGCTTGATTACTTAGAGGTTTTTGGCTACCATGGGCGACTCCGTCTCTACCGGCGTAGTCTATCCTAGAGAGTCCTGTTATTTATACTAATATTGTGACGCACCCTTCATGGTGGATGTATTTCCTATACCAGATAGGGCTATAAGGATATTTGCCCAGGAATTGAAGAATCTGCTTATTACCTTTTTCTCCTTTCCTATATTAAATAGGATGTTTATATAGTAGACTCTATAACAGAGTCTTTGCAGTAGGGAGATACTATTCCCATAGTGGATAGTAGTTCTTTTTGGAACTGATGCAGGAAAAAAACCCTATGAAGGGAAGTTTGAGGGTTTAAATGGACAACCTGCGGTTGGTAGGGCTACTATCTCCAGTGCGGCGTACTGGTTTGATGTGTTGTGTGTTTCTATTGGACAGACACTCTCCCCTTCAAATGAAAAGTGTAAAAGCCTTTAAGTGAGTAATCTCCTTTAATATAGAGGAGTGATGGGCACTAGGATTTAGGCTTTACCATACTGACCCGCAGAGCATTATGGTTAAGATCTTGGTCTGCGGTTGTTTCATCTACAGAATAAGAAATAAGCGAGAGGACGTCAGAGATAATTTCAGTTCTTCTGAGTTTTCTGGGGAAATACTTTCTCTCCTTCTCCCAAGCAGGAGCAGTCTAAGACTGCTGGTACCCCCAACCAGGCGTAGAATAGTGGAAAACAGCCCAGGATTCCTGCTGTTAAATCAAGGACAGCATGTATGGCTGTCCTTGGAAGTAAGGAGGCTTGTGATCAAATAAAAGCTCTTTCTTTAAAGGGTTCTGGGATCGCTGTTGGCGATGCTTGGCCACGAGGCATTGCAGTGGCACCTTAATTGTATGACATCACTAGTCCAGGCGCCATTTTTACAACAAGCAAGTTTCCACACGGACATGGTATTATCCTTCCTGAGATCTCAGGGATAAAAGGTACATTTAGGAAAGAGTTCCTTAGTCCCAAGTACAAGGGTTTCTTTCTTGGGAATAATAGATCCCATCAATGAAGATATTTCTGACAGTAGTCTGGAAATCAAAGATTTTCTATACTCGTCTAGTCCTTCAGTCCACTCCTCGGCCATAAGTGGTCCAGTGCATGGAGGTAATCAGGCTGATGGAGACATCATCCCGTTTGCTTGATTCCACCTCAGACCTCTGTAGTCAAACATGCTCAGGCAATGGGACGGAGATTATATAGACTTGTCTCCTCAAATAACTCTGGATCAGGAGACAAAGGACTTTCTTCAATGGTGGTTGTCTCTGGCTCATCAATCCCAGGGAACCTGCTTTACCGTCTCGGGTGATTGTGACAACAGATGCCAATCTAATTGTGTGGGGAGCTGTCTGGGGCTCCCTAACGGCTCAGGGTGGTTGGACTCAGTCAGAGTCGGTTCTTCCTAAAACATCCTGGAACTGAGAATGATTTTCAATGCTCTTCTGGCCTGGCCCCAGTTAGCCTCGGTCCAGTTTGTTAGATTCCAGTGGGAATACCTTCAGTGGCTTATGACACTCATCAGGGAGGAACGAGGAGTTCCTTAGCGATGACAGAGGTTACCAAGATAATTCAGTGGGCGGAGGCCCATTCTTGCTACCTGTCAGCAATCCACACCCTAGGGGTGGTAAACTGGGAGGCAGACTTCCTGAGCAGGCAGACCTTTCATCCGAGGGAGTGGGAACTCCATTCGGAAGTGTTCTCCAGCCTGATTCTAGAGTGGAGTTAGCCAGAATTAGATCTCCTGGCATTTTGACAGAATGCCAAGTTCCCGAGATACGGGGCAGGGTCCAGGGACCCATGGGCAGAACGGACAGATGCTCTGGCGGTTCCTTGGATTTTCAGTATAGCATTCCTGTCCCCTCCATTTGCGCTTCTTCCTCGGGTCATTACTTGAATCAAGCAGGAGAGGGCATCGCTGATCCAGCCCCTGCTTGGTTTCGCAGGATTTGGTGTGCAGATCTGTTGGACATGTTTTCTCTGCCACCCTGGAGACTTCCGTTGAGGAAGGACCTTCGAATTCAAGGTTCCTTACTTCTCCTAAATTCAGTTTCTCTGAAGCTGATTGTTTGGAGATTAAACGCTTAATTCTATCCAAGCGAGGTTTTTCTGACTCGGTCATAGAGACCATTATTCAGACTCGTAAGCCTGTAACTAGAAAGATTTACCATAAAATATGGCATAAATATCTTTATTGGTATGACTCCAAGGGCTAATCATGGAGTAGAGTTAGGATTCATATATTTTTGTCTTTTCTCCAAGATCGGAGAAAGGTTTATCGAGAAGTTCCCTAAAGGGTCAAATCTTGGCTTTGTCTATTTTATTTCACAAACGTCTGGCAGATGTTCCAGATGTACAATAATTTTGTCAGGCCTTGGTCAGGATCAGGCCTTTGTACAGATCAGTTACTCCTCCATGGAGTCTGAATTTAGTTCTTAAGGTTGTTCAAGGGGCTCCGTTTAAGCCTATGCATTCCTTAGATATTGAGTTGTTATCTTGGAAAGCTTTATTTCTTGTTGCTATTTCCTCTGCTTTTAGAGTGTCAGAGCTCTCGGCATTGCAGTATGAGTCTCCTTACCTTATTTTCCATTCAGATAAGGTTGTTTTATGTACTACATTAGGATATTTTTCCTAAGGTTACTTCTGATCGGAACATTAATCAGGAGATGGTTGTTCCTTCCTTGTGTACGACTGTACAATCTGGACGTGGTCCGTGCTTTAAAGTTTTCTCCTGCAGGCGACTGGGGATTTTCATCAGTTTTTTCTTTGTGGTTTTCTCAGGAAAACGTAAGGGACAGAAGGCTATGGCTACTTCTCTTCTTTTTGACTGAAGAGTATATCCAGTGAGGTAGCTCCGTTGGTAAAATGCCCTGACTACAAAAGCCTGTCCAAAGGTCCCAGCTGGGCCGACTCAGCCCTTCATCCTTCCAGGGTCGATAAAATGAGTACCATTACATACGTTTTGCATATGAGACTGCTGGACCACAGCCTCCAGAGAGGGTTACGGCTCATTCCACGAGGGCTGTTGCTTCCTCATGGGCATTAACGAATGAAGCTTCTGTAGAACAGATTTGCAAGGCTGCAACTTGGTCCTCTATTCACACTTTTTCAAAGTTATTTAAATTTGATACTTTTATTTTGGCTGAGGCCGCTTTTGGGAGAGATGTTCTTCAAGCAGTGGTGCCTTCCGTTTAGGTTACCTGTCTTGTCCCTCCCGTATCATCTGTGTACTCTAGCTTGGGTATTGAATCCCATTAGTAATTAAGATGATCTGTGGACTCATTGTGTCAAAAAAGAAATAAATTAATCGGGTAAGCATAAATTTTCTTTTTTTGGGGGCACATTATTAACTGATAGCTTATAGCTGCGATATGTTGCGGCTAAAGCGGAAGTTGATGGAGACAGTTTAGCTACTTTTAGCCCAGACTGGAGCGCGCGCATTACATGTGTGGCGCAGCTTCAATTGCCGATCACGTGACCTTCCGGCTCCGCTCTTACAGATTATCGGAGAGGTTTCTAAGCGCCATCTATTGCAGTCGGGTCTCCCTAAGATACATTGAGGGGCAGGTAGGCACCTCAGTCAGTGCATTGGGGTGTAAAGGTGCAGTGGGTTTATAATTGCAAGTATTGAGGCACAGTATTTTTTATTTTTAAAATACGTCTCTATTGCCCTGTCTGTTATTTAAAGCAACAGTACACGGATCAGGACTCTGCTCCTATGGATAGGTGCCTGCTTTGTTTGTAAAATCAGGTTGTGTTGCCTCTGCAGTTTTGTTCCTCATGTGTAGAGAGGACTTTAAAAAATAAAAACAGACTCTTTGTTTCTGAGCCAACCGCGCCTCAGGATGATGCTGTTCAGGCTATGCCACAGATTTCTCCTCAAACGTCCCAAGCCTTAGTGGCATCACATACAGTGTCCTGTGATTCCTCTGTCTCCTGGAGGAGTGTATTTGCCTGCAGAGATTGCTGCTCAGGTATCTTCAGCGGTATCTAAGGCATTATCTGCCATTACTATACTAAAGGGAAAGCGCAAGAGGAACATTAGAGATTCAGATATTAAGGTGTCTGTCCCAGCTTCTGCTACTCAGGTCGCCCCCCCCTCATAGGTCTGATAAGGATACGTTGGTAGATTCAGACAGTATAATTCCTTCATCTGATGCTGACATAGTATCCTTCAGATTTAAGCTTGAACACAGTATTGTTAAAGGAGGTTTTGGCTACTTTGGACGGCTCCGACCTGCCTGTCGTTGTCAACCCTAAGAAATCAAGTAAACTTAATAAGTACTTTGATGTTCCTTTGTGGAAGTTTTTCCTGTTCCAGATCATGCAATGGAGATTATTGCTCAGGAATGGGAGAAGCCAGGAATTCAGTTTTTCCTGTCTCCTGTTTTTAAAAAGATGTTTCCTGTCGCCGACTCCATTAAAGATTCATGGCATACGGTGCCTAAAGTAGAAGGGGCCATTTCTACTCTGGTTAAGGGGACTACTATTCCTATAGAGGATAGTTGCTCTTTTAAGGATCCAATGGATAAAAAGCTGGAGGCTTTCTTGAAGAAGATATATGTTCATCAAGGTCTTCAATGACAACCTGCAGTTTGTATTGCTACTGTGTCTAGTGCGGCATCTTATTGGTACGATGCTTTATCTGATTCTCTTCAAGTAGAGACTTCTTTGGAGGAGATCCAAGATAGGATTAAGGCTCTCAAGCTGGCCAACTCCATTATTTCTGATGCTACCATGCAAGTTCTTAAACTAAGAGCCAAGATATCTGGCTTTACTGTGCTAGCTCGCCAGGGCGCTGTGGCTAAAATCATGGTCAGAGGATGTGTCTTCTAAGTCCAAGCTTCTAGCGCTTTCTTACAAGGGTAAGACCTTGTTTGTACCGGGTCTGGCAGAAATAATTTCTGATATTACGGGAGTAAAAGGGTCGTTTCTACCACAAGACAAGAAGAACAGACCTAAGGGACGTCAAAGTATTTTTCGTTCATTTCGTAACTACAAAGGAAAGTCTTCCTCTTCCAAGAAGGAACAGCCCAAGCCTTCTTAGAAGCCCAATCAGTCTTGGAAAAAGGGGAAGCAATCAAAGAAATCCGCAGCTGAGTCTAAGTCAGCATGAAGGGGTTGGTCCGGGGCCGGATCAAGTAGGGGGCAGACTTTCTCTGTTTTATCAGGCTTGGATATGAGATGTTCCAGATCCTTGGGCAGTGGACATAGTGTCTCAGGGTTACAGAATATAGTTCAAGTCCTTTCCTCCAAGGAGCAAATTCCTTCTCTCCAGATTATCTGCACACCAGATAAAAAGAGAGGCATTCTTGAACTGTGTTCGGGACCTTTCTTCCCTGGGAGTGATGGTGCCAGTTCCTGTAAAAGAGCAGGGCCTGGGGTTCTACTCAAACCTGTTTGTGTTTCCCAAAATAGAGGTAACTTTATGTCCTATTCTAGATCTGAAATGTCTAAACAAGTTTCTCAGTGTACCATCCTTCAAAATGGAAACCATTCAGTCCATTCTCCCTTGGTACTAGAGGGTCAGTTCATGACGACCATAGACCTGAAGGATGCATATCTTCATGTTCCCACCTACAAGGATCATCACAAGTTCCTGAGCTTCGCTTTTCTAAACAAACATTTTCAGTTTGTGGCTCTTCCATTTAGCCTTGTCACAGCACAGCACCCATTATTTGTTCAAAGGTGCTGGGGGCTTTATTGGCAGTGGTCAGGGCTCGGGGAATTGCAGTGGTGCCTTACCTGGATGACATATTGGTTCAAGCGCCATCTTTTCAACAAGCAAGCTCTCATACAGAGATCTTGTTGTCTTTTCTACGTTCCCGCGGATGGAAAGTGAATCTGAAAAACAGTTCCCTTGTTCCAGCTACAAGGGTAGTTTTCTTAGGGACCATAATAGACTCCCTATCCATGAACATTTTTCTGACAGAGGTCAGAAAATCCAAGATTCTGGCTTGCCTGTTTCTGCAGTCTACCTTTCGGCCGTCAGTGGCTCAGTGTATGGAAGTAATTGGTCTGATGGTTGCTTCCATGGACATCATTCCTTTTGCTCAATTCCATTTGAGAGCACTGCAGTTAGTCAACAAGAGACTCTCTTCCGTGGTGGCTTTCTCAGGTGCATAGGTCTTGGGGCACATGCTTCCGGAGACCTTCCTGGGTGATTGTGACCACAGACGCAAGCCTGCTGGGTTGGGGAGCAATCTGGGACTCGTTGAAGGTGCAGGGAATATGAACTTGGGAGGAGTCATCTCTTCCCATAAACATCTTAGAGTTGAGAGCAATTTACAATGCCCTGATGGCTTGGCCTCAGTTGTCCTTAAACCAGTTTATCAGGTTCCTGTCGGACAATATCACCTCAGTGGCTTACATCAACCACCAGGGAGGAACTCTGAGTTCCTAAGCTATGAAGGAGGTGGCTCAGATTGTTCAGTGGGCGGAAGCTCACTGAGAGAGCATCAGTAATTCTAATAGCTCCTGCATGGCCTTGCAGAATCTGGTATGCAGACCTAGTGAAGATGTCTTCTCTTCCACTTTGGAGGCTACCTCTGAGGAAGAACCTTTTAACTCAGGGTTCATTTTCTTATCCGAATCTTGCTACTCTGAAGCTGACTGCTTGGAGATTGAACGCTTCGTTCTGGCTAAGCGTGGGTTTTCTGAGTTGGTTATTGAGACCATGTTACAGGCTTGCAAGCCTGTTACTCGTAAGATTTATCATAAGGTATGGCATAAATACCTTTATTGGTGTGAATCCAAGGGCTATTATTGGAGTATCAGGATTCCTAGGGTTTTGTCTTTTCTCCAGGAAGGTCTGGAGAAGGGATTGTCAGTCCCTGTATTTTGTTACACAAGCGTCTGGCGGATGCGCCAGATGTCCAATCTTTTTTGTCAGGCCCTGGTCAGAATCTGGTCTGTGTTTAAACCTGTTGCTCCCCCTTAGAGCCTTAAAGGGACAGTAAAGTAAAAAAGAAAAAAAAATCATGATTTAAATAGGGCATGTAATTTTAAACAACTTTCCAATTTACTTTTATTACCAATTTTGCTTTGTTCTCTTGGTATTCTTAGTTGAAAGCTAAACCTAGGAGGTTCATATGTTAATTTTTTAGACCTTGAAGACTGCCTCTAATCTGAAAGCATTTTTGACAGTTTTTCACCACTAGAGGGCGTTCATGTGTTTCATATAGATAACATTGAGCTCACGCACATAAAGCTCCTAGGAGTTCAGCACTGATTGGCTAAAAATGCAAGTCTGTCAAAAGAACTGAAATAAGTTTACAGAGGCATAGATACAAGGTAATCACAGAGGTAAAAAGTATATCATTATAACTGTGTTGGTTATGCAAAATTGGGGAATTGGTAATAAAGGTATTATCTACCTTTTTAAACAACAAAAATTCTGGTGTTTACTGTCTCTTTAACCTAGTTCTTAAAGTTTTGCAACAGGCTCCGTTTGAACCAATGCATTCCATAGCTAATAAGTTATCTTGGAAGGTTTTGTTTCTTATTGCTATCTCCTCTTCTGCTCTGAGAGTTTTGCAACTCTCGGCTTTGCAGTGTTATTCGCCTTACCTTATCTTTTATGCGGATAAGGTGGTTCTTTGTACTAAATTGGGGTTTCTCCCTAAAATGGTTTTGGATAGAAATATTAATCAGGAAATTGTTGTTCCTTCTCTATGTCCTAATCCTTCTTCTCATAAGGAACGTTTGTTGCACAACCTGGATGTTGTGCGTGCTCTAAAATTCTACTTACAGGCGACTAAGAATTTTCTTCAGTCTTCTGCCCTGTTTGTTTGTTTCTCTGGAAAGCGTAAAGGTCAGAAGGCTACTGCTACTTCTCTTTCTCTCTGGTTGAGAAGTATGATCCGTTTTGCTTATGAGACTGCTGGACAGCAGCCTCCTTAGAGAATTACAGCTCATTCCACTAGAGCTGTTTCGTCTTCTAGGGCTTTCAAAAATGAAGCTTCTGTGGAACAGATTTGCAAGGCTGCAACTTGGTCTTCTCTTCATACTTTTTCCAAATTTTCGAAATTTGATACTTTTGCCTCAGCTGAGGCGTCTTTTGGGGGAAAGGTTCTTCAAGCGGTGGTGTCTTCTGTTTAGGTCTGCCTGTCTTTTTCTCCCCCCCCCCCCCCAGTCATCTGTGTCCTCTACCTTGGGCATTGGTTCCCACTAGTAATTGATTATATTGTGAACTCTCCATATCTTAAGAAAGAAAACAAAATGTATGCTTACCTAGAAAGAAATTTCTTTCTTCCTGGATATGGAGAGTCCACGACCCCACCCTTAAATTTAAGACCGTTATTTTTTTTACTAAACCTCAGGCACCTTTGCATTATTCCTTTTTTCCATTTTCCTTCGGTCGAATGACTGGGGAATGACACTTAAAGGGACAGTAAACCTTAAAAATAATGTTATATAATTCTGCACATAGTGCAGAATTATATAACATTATTTAGGTGCTATAGCTATAAATGCCTTTTTTACTTTTTAATTTGTTAAAAATATGGCGCTTTTACAGACCCGCTCTCTGCTGAGCGGGTCTGTTATATTTAGTCAGCGCATCGGGCCAGCTGTATAGTCACAGCCCGGCCCGACCACGCCATAAGACTAAGTGCAGCTCGCTCCTGTCACAGGAGCGAGCTGCACTTAATGCTATGGCGCGGTTGGGCCGGGCTGTGACTATACAGCTGGCCCGATGCACCATATTTTTAACAAATTAAAAGGTAAGAATTATATAACATTATTTTTAAGGTTTACTGTCCCTTTAACAGCTTGGCTATGGTGCTCTCTGCCTCCTCCTGCTGGCCAGGAGTGATATTACCACTAGTAATTGATGACGTCATGGACTCTTCATATCTGGAAAGAGAAATTTATCAGGTAAGCATCATTTTTTATTTTTTTTTTATGCGAAGAACATAGGAATGTAAATATGCATTTTGCGCATCACTTTTCTCAATTTAGATCTTAACGCAGTTGGGTTAGAGCACAGGAAAGCTTAGTATTCTTCTGGCTCGTTATTGAAATGTTACATATTAAAATTAATATAAATTATTAAAAATGAATAAATATACTGTAAAATAGATATATTCTATGGATTATTTAGAATATTTCACAATGTTTATTTTTAATCATTTTTAGTAATATTTTATATGTAATATTTTAATAACGCAACCTATGAATCTTAAGTTCTCCTGTGCGCTAATCCAACCCCTTTAAGATCTAAATTGAGAAACATGATGCGCAAAATGCATATTTTACATTCCTATGTTTTTCACATAAAAAAATAATGTACTTTTTATTATTAATATATATTTCTATATATATAACTGATACATAAATACATATATAAGTGCATTAGAGCTCTTTGCAGTTAAGTAGCTGAAAACATGTCAAATCATATTTATAAAATATTCATATTTAATAAGTTAACTGTATTTACTGTAAATATTTAACTTTCCAATGTTCTTCACATAGGGTAAGATTTGTATTTTTAAATAGATATTCCTATATATATATATATATATATATATATATATATATATATATATATATATATATATATATATATATATATATATATATATATATATATATATATATATATATATATATATATATACCTAATTATATCAATTCTGAAGAAAATATGCACTCTGGATTTAAAGTAATCAAATTTTACTGTGACGTTTCGAGGAGTTCACCCCTTCCTCCGATGCCCTGAAAGTGACAGTAAAATTTGATTGCTTTGAATCAATCCTGAAGAAAATATGCACTTTCTGGATTTAAAGTTATCAAATTTTAATGTGACTGTCGGGGCATCTGAGGAAGAGGTGAGCTCCCAGAAACGTCACAGATTGCATATTTCTTTCCTATGGCATGGAGAGTCCATGATGTCATTCCAATTACTAGTGGGATATTCACTACTGGCCAGCAGGAGGAGGCAAAGAGCACCCCAGCAAAGCTGTTAAGTGTAACTTACCCATAATCCCCAGTCATTCTCTTGGCCTCTGTCAATGGAGGATGTGCGGAGAGTCTGAAGATATTTAATCCTTTTATGGGTACTTTTCCCTGCAAGCAAGGTTTGGGGCCTAGTTGTGTCCACATCAATCTCTTTAGTAAGAGTAGTGGTGTCTTTTAGCAGTTAAAAGGCGGCGAGGTAGTCTTTGCTTTACTTTTAACACTTTGCTACCCCTTTGTAGAAAGCCAGAGTTGGTTACACTGTTCTTTCTTTTCCTACAGGTCCATGACAGGGAGTGGAGTACCTGTCATACCTAAGTAGCGGTTATCTGTCCTGCAGCTGGATCTAAGTTAAGTGCCTTTGCTTTCTAGGTGCTGAAGGACAACAGCACTTAAGAGGTTAATCCTCATATGGATCCATTTTGGGACATAGTTATCCTTATTAGTTAAGGATACATCTTATGGACAGATTTATTTACACTGTTTAAAAAAGGATTTTTACTCACAGTGAGAGTTCACTAGGCTAAGGGGATTTAAAGGATTTTTACTTTATTTGTTGCAACATAGGTTTTGACAGCTATGACAGACATGATTGGGCTATAATAGACATAGGCTATGACAGACATGATTGGGCTTTAAAATTGAGGATTACGGTTATACTTTCTAGAGTCGTTTACTATTTTTCGCGCACTTTTAAGTGGTGCAGTTCTTTTCTTTCATGTAATTGGCAAGAGTCCATGAGCTAGTGACATATGGGATATACAATCCTACCAGGAGGGGCAAAGTTTCCCAAACCTCAAAATGCCTATAAATACACCCCTCACCACACCCACAATTCAGTTTTACAAACTTTGCCTCCTATGGAGGTGGTGAAGTAACTTTGTGCTACGATTTCTACGTTGATATGCGCTTCTCAGCATTGTTGAAGCCCGATTCCTCTGAGTACAGCGAATGTCAGAAGGACGTGAAGGGAGTATCACTTATTGAATACGATCATTTCCCTTACGGGCGTCTATTTCATGGGTTCTCTGTTATCGGTCGTAGAGATTCATCTCCTACCTCCCTTTTCAGATCGACGATATACTCTCAATTTACCATTACCTCTACTAATAACTGTTTTAGTACTGGTTTGGCTATCTGCTATATGTGGATGGGTGTCTTTTGGTAAGTATGTTTTTATTACTTAAGACACTCTCAGCTATGGTTTGGCACTTTATGCAATTATATAAAGTTCTAAATATATGTATTGTACTTATATTTGCCATGAGTCAGGTTCATGTATTTCCTTCTGCAGACTGTCAGTTTCATATTTGGGAATGTAAACACTTTAAGAAATTTATTTCTTACCTGGGGTTTAGTCTTTTTTCAATTTGACTACTTTTTTGCAATTGCGGGTGTTAGGACCGCGGGTGCGTCAAATGCTAGACTTTATTGCATCATTTTTGGAGCGAAAAAGATACGTTTATGACGCAATTTCGTAATTTCCGGCGTCATACGTGACGCCGAGACCTTTCACACGGCGGCGTCATTAGTGACGCAAGTGTGTCATTTCCGGACATTTTTGGCGCCAAAAAAGTTTACGTTACATTGTGCGTCATACTTGGCGCCAAATTTTTTTCATTATTTCAATACCCCATTGATGTTTGCCTTTACATTTCATGGTGTTCTTCTCATAAATTCTCCTGGCATTCTTTTAGAATTCCTAGAATTTTACAGTTCCTTCAGGATGGTTTGGATAAGGGTTTGTCTGCAAGTTCCTTGAAAGGATAAATCTCCGCTCTTTCTATAGATTGCTATACTTCCTGATATTCACTGTTTTGTACAGGCTTTAGTTCGTATTAAGCCTGTCATTAAATCAATTTCTCCTCCTTGGAGTCTTAATTTGGTTCTGAAGGCGTTACAGGCTCCTCCATTTGAGCCTATGCATTCTTTGGACATTAAACTACTTTCCTGGAAAGTGTTGTTCCTTTTGGCTATCTCTTCTGCTAGAAGAGTTTCTGAGCTATCTGCTCTTTCTTGTGAGTCTCCTTTTCTGTTTTTTTTATCAGGATAAGGCAGTTTTGCTGACTTCTTTTCAATTTTTACCTAAGGTTGTGAATTCTAACAACATTAGTAGAGAAATTGTTGTTCCTTCTTTATGTCCTAATCCTAAGAATTCTTTGGAAAGATCCTTACATTCTTTGGATGAGGTAAGAAAATTTCAGGAAGACTTCCAGTCTATTTGTTTTATTTTCTGGTCCTAGGAAAGGTCAGAAAGCTTCTGCTATTTCCTTGGCTTCTTGGTTGAAACTTTTGATTCATCAAGCTTATTTGGAGTCTGGTCAAACCCCGCCTCAGAGAATTACAGCTCATTCTACTAGATCAGTCTCCACTTCGTGGGCTTTTAAGAATGAAGCTTCAGTTGATCAGATTTGCAAAGCAGCATCTTGGTCCTCTTTGCATACATTTTCTAAATTCTACCATTTTGATGTATTTGCTTCTTCGGAAGCAGTTTTTGGTAGAAAAGTTCTTCAGGCAGCTGTTTCAGTTTGATTCTTCTGCTTTTGATTTAAGTTTTTTTCTTTCAAAAGTGAAAATAAACTTATTTTTTGGGTTGTGGATTATTTTTTCAGCAGAATATGGCTGTTTTTATTTTATTCCCTCCCTCTCTAGTGACTCTTGAGTGGAAGTCTCCACATCTTGGGTATTGATTTCCCATATGTCACTAGCTCATGGACTCTTGACAATTACATGAAAGAAAATATAATTTATGTAAGAACTTACCTGATAAATTAATTTCTTTCATATTGGCAAGAGTCCATGAGGCCCACCCTTTTTTTGGTGGTTATGATTTTTTGTATAAAGCACAATTATTTCCAAATTTCCTTTGTTGATGCTTTCTACTCCTTTCTTTATCACCCCACTACTTGGCTATTCGTTAAAATGAATTGTGAGTGTGGTGAGGGGTGTATTTATAGGCATTTTGAGGTTTGGGAAACTTTGCCCCTCCTGGTAGGATTGTATATCCCATACGTCACTAGCTCATGGACTCCTGCCAATATGAAAGAAATGAATTTATCAGGTAAGTTCTTACATAAATTGTTTTTTTGACCCGCTCACTTGACACCCGCACTTCCGCTGTATCAGAGCAGAGCTTAGTGAGCCTGTACTGCGTAGAGGATCAGTGTCGGCTTTGCAACTTAACTTTTTGTCATCAAGCGGATCGTTTGTCAAAAAGGAGTTGAGGAGAGTCTCACTTCCTCTTGTTAGTGGGGTGTCAATCCTGTCCTGTTGGAGCCTTAGGCAATCTGAGGTTGCTTCTTAGGGGTTCATTTTAGTAGAGACTTTTCCTTAAATTACAGTGCAAAATAAAATTCTTTTTACTAAAATTTTACTTACAAGCTACTAAAGATTTTCGGAAATCTTCTGCCGTTTGCTATTTTTCTCTGGAAAACATAAGGGTCAGAAGGTCACTTCTACTACTCTTTCCCTCTGGTTAATAAGACAGCCTACTGGACAGCAGCCTCCTGAGAGAATTATGGCTCATTCCACTAGGGCTGTCTCCTCATCTTGGGCTTTCAAAAATGAAACTTCTGTGGAACAGATTTGCAAGGCGGCAACATGGTCCTCTTTGCATACTTTTTTCAAATTCTACAAATGTGATACTTTTGCCTCGGCTGAGGCCTCTTTTGGGAGAAAGGTTCTTCAAACGGTGGTGCCTTCTGTTTAGGTTTTCCTGCCTTTTTCTCCCTCCCTGTTTATTCCGTGTCCTCTAGCTTGGGTATTTGTTCCCACTAGTAATTGGAATGATGTCATGGACTCAACATGCCATAGGAAAGAAAACAAAACTTATGCTTGCCTGATAAATTTCTTTTTCTCCAACATTGGTGTGTCCGGTCCACGGCGTCATCCATTACTTGTGGGATATTCTCCTCCCCTACAGGGAAAGGCAAGGAGAGCACACAGCAAGAGCTGTCCATATAGCTCCCCCTCTGGCTCCGCCCCCCAGTCATTCTCCTTGCCGCTCTGAACAAGTAGCATCTCTACGGGGATGGTGAGGAGTTTGTGGTGTTAGTTGTAGTTTTTTATTTCTTCTATCAAGAGTTTGTTATTTTAAAATAGTGCCGGTTTGTACTATTTACTCTGAAACAGAAAGAGATGAAGAGTTCTGTTTAAAAGAGGAGTATGATTTTAGCAGCAGTAACTAAAATCGATTGCTGTTCCCACACAGGACTGTTGAGCTGAGAGAACTTCAGTTGGGGGGAACAGTTTGCAGACTTTTCTGCTCAAGGTATGACTAGCCATTTTTCTAACAAGACTGTGTAATGCTGGAACGCTGTCATTTTTCCCTCATGGGGATCGGTAAGCCATTTTCTTAGACTCAGATAGAATAAAGGGCTTATTATGGGCTATTAACTGGTGGACACTCTTAAGGGCTAAATCGATTGTTTATTTAAGTATTTATTTAAAGTTTGAAGTGGATTTCACACTTTTATTATTTGGGGAACGTTTTTTATCACCAGGCACTAGTTAAGACACCTTCCCAGTCAGGAAGGGCCTTTCACTGTATTAGGCAGAGCCTCATTTTCGCGCCATTATTGCACAGTTTCTTTTAAGTACAGTGCATGCAGATGCATGTGAGAGGGTCTGGTGTCCACTGAAAAAGTTCCTAGAAGGCTTGAAATACCCCCCTGGGATAGTTGAAGTCACAACAAAGGCTGTGGCTGGGACTGTAGTGGGGTTAAAATTGCAAACGGCTCCGGTTTCCACATTTTAAGGGTTAACTGCTTGAAAATTGGGGTGCAATACTAATAAGACACTGTGGTGAAAATTTGGTAAAGATTGGATAATTCCTTCATAGTTTTTCACATATTCAGTAATAAAGTGTGCCCTGTTTAACATTTAAAGAGACAGTAACGGTTTTGTTTTAAAACGGTTTTTGTACTTTATTAACCAGTTTAAGCCTGTTTAACATGTCTGTACCTTCTGATAGTTCATGTTCTGTATGTATGGAAGCCAATGTGGTTCCCCCTTCAAATATATGTGATAATTGTGCCATAGCGTCCAAACACAGTAAGGACAGTATTGTCACAAATAGTAAGGTTGCCCAGGATGATTCCTCAGATGAAGGAAGTAGAGATAGTTCTACATCTTCTCCTTCTGTGTCTATACCAGTTATGCCCGCGCAGGCGACCCCTAGTACTTCTAGCGCGCCAATGCTTGTTACTATGCATCAATTAACGGCAGTAATGGATAACTCCATAGCTAATATTTTATCCAAAATGCCAGCATTTGATAGAAAGCGCGATTGCTCTGTTTTAAACACTGTAGAGCAGGAGGGCGTTGATGATAATTTTTCTGTCATACCCTCACACCAGTCTGAAGTGGCAGTGAGGGAGGGTTTCTCAGATGGAGAAATTTCTGATACAGGAAGAATTTCTCAGCAGGCAGAACCTGATGTTGTGACATTTAAATTTAAATCAGAGCATCTCCACGCATTACTTAAGGAGGTGCTATCTACTCTGGATGATTGTGACAATCTGGTCATCCCAGAAAACTTGTGCAAGATGGACAAGTTCCTAGAGGTCCCGGTGCACCCTGATGCCTTTCCGATACCTAAACGGGTGGCGGACATAGTGAATAAGGAGTGGGAGAAGCCAGGCATACCTTTTGTCCCTCCTCCTATATTTAAGAAATTGTTCCCTATGGTCGACCCCAGGAAGGACATATGGCAAACAGTCCCTAAGGTCGAGGGAGCGGTTTCTACACTAGCCAAACGCACGACCATTCCCATTGAGGACAATTGTGCTTTCAAAGATCCTATGGATAAAAAATTGGAGGGTTTGCTTAAAAAGATTTTTGTACAGCAAGGTTACCTCCTTCAACCTATTTCGTGCATTATTCCTGTCACTACAGCGGCGTGGTTCTGGTTCGAAGAACTGGAAAAGTCGCTCAGTAGGGAGACTCCGTATGAGGAAGTCATGGACAGAATTCACGCACTTAAGTTAGCTAATTCCTTTATTTTAGACGCCGCTTTGCAGTTAGCGAGATTAGCGGCGAAAAATTCAGGGTTTGCAATTGTGGCGCGCAGAGCGCTCTGGCTAAAGTCTTGGTCGGCGGATGTATCTTCCAAGACAAAATTGCTTAGTATCCCTTTCAAAGGTAAGACCCTTTTTGGGCCAGAATTGAAAGAAATTATTTCAGACATCACTGGGGGAAAGGGCCATGCCCTCCCACAGGATAGGCCTTTCAAGGCTAAGAATAAGTCCAATTTTCGTTCCTTTCGCAATTTCAGGAACGGGGACCAGCTTCTAACTCGGCAGCCTCTAGACAAGAGGGTAACACTTCCCAGACTAAACCAGCTTGGAAACCAATGCAAGGCTGGAATAAGGGTAAACAGGCCAAGAAGCCTGCTGCTGCTACCAAGACAGCATGAAGGGGTAGCCCCCGATCCGGGACCGGATCTAGTAGGGGACAGACTCTCTCTCTTTGCTCAGGCTTGGGCAAGAGATGTTCAGGATCCCTGGACACTAGAAATAGTCTCTCAGGGTTATCTTCTAGAATTCAAGGAACTACCCCCAAGGGGAAGGTTCCACATTTCTCACTTATCTTCAAACCAAATAAGTAGACAGGCATTCTTACATTGTGTAGAAGACCTGTTAAAGATGGGAGTGATACACCCAGTTCCAACTGTGGATCAAGGTCAGGGGTTTTTACTCAAATCTGTTTGTAGTTCCCAAAGAAGAGGGAACTTTCAGACCAGTTCTGGATTTAAAAATTCTAAACAAATTTCTCAGAGTTCCATCGTTCAATATGGAAACCATTCAAACAATTTTACCTACAATCCAGGAGGGTCAATATATGACTACCGTGGATTTAAAGGATGCGTATCTACATATTCCTATCCACAAAGATCATCATCAGTTCCTAAGGTTCGCCTTTCTGGACAAACATTATCAGTTTGTGGCTCTCCCATTCGGACTAGCCACTGCTCCCAGAATTTTCACAAAGATGCTCGGGTCCCTTCTGGCGGTTCTAAGACCAAGGGGCATTGCAGTGGCACCTTATCTGGACGATATTCTAATTCAAGCGTCGTCTCTTTCCAAGGCAAAGGCTCATACAGACATTGTTCTAGCCTTTCTCAGATCTCACGGGTGGAAGGTGAACGTAGAAAAGAGTTCCCTGTCTCCGTCGACAAGAGTTTCCTTTTTGGGAACAATAATAGATTCTTTTGAAATGAAGATCTTCCTGACAGAAGTCAGAAAGTCAAAGCTTCTAAACGCTTGTCAAGTTCTTCTCTCTATTCTGCAGCCTTCCATAGCTCAGTGCATGGAAGTAGTAGGGTTGATGGTTGCAGCAATGGACATAGTTCCTTTTGCGCGAATTCATAGTTCCTTTTGCGCGTGGGTTTTCAGATTCAGTGATAGATACTCTGGTCCAAGCCAGAAAACCTGTGTCTAGAAAGATTTACCATAAAATATGGAAAAGATATATCTGTTGGTGTGAATCCAAGGGATTCTCCTGGAGTAAGATTAAAATTCCTAAGATCCTCTCCTTTCTCCAAGAAGGTTTGGATAAGGGATTGTCAGCGAGTTCTCTAAAAGGACAGATTTCTGCTTTATCTGTCTTGTTATACAAACGACTGGCAGCTGTGTCAGAGGTACAAGCTTTTGTACAGGCTTTGGTCAGAATCAAACCTGTTTACAGACCCTTGACTCCTCCTTGGAGTCTAAATTTAGTTCTTTCAGTTCTTCAGGGGGTTCCGTTTGAACCCTTACATTCCATAGATATCAAGTTGCTATCTTGGAAAGTTCTGTTTTTGGTTGCTATTTCTTCTGCTAGAAGAGTTTCTGAATTATCTGCTTTGCAGTGTGATCCACCCTATCTGGTGTTCCATTCAGATAAGGTTATTTTGCATACCAAGCCTGGTTTTCTTCCAAAAGTTGTTTCCAACAAGAATATTAACCAGGAAATAGTTGTTCCTTCTCTGTGCCCGAATCCAGTTTCAAAGAAGGAGCGTTTGTTACACAATTTAGATGTAGTCCGTGCTTTAAAGTTCTATTTAGAAGCAACAAAGAATTTTAGACAAACCTCATCCTTGTTTGTCGTTTACTCTGGTAAGAGGAGAGGACAAAAAGCTATTGCTACCTCTCTTTCTTTCTGGCTGAAAAGCATTATCCGATTGGCTTATTAGACTGCCGGACGGCAGCCTCCTGAACGAATCACAGCTCACTCCACTAGGGCTGTGGCTTCCACATGGGCCTTCAAGAACGAGGCTTCTGTTAATCAGATATGTAAGGCAGCGACTTGGTCTTCTCTGCACACTTTTGCCAAATTTTACAAATTTGATATTTTTGCTTCTTCAGAGGCTGTTTTTGGGAGAAAGGTTTTGCAAGCCGTGGTGCCTTCTGTTTAGGTAACCTGATTTGCTCCCTCCCTTCATCCGTGTCCTAAAGCTTTGGTATTGGTTCCCACAAGTAATGGATGACGCCGTGGACCGGATACACCAATGTTGGAGAAAACAGAATTTATGCTTACCTGATAAATTACTTTCTCCAACGGTGTGTCCGGTCCACGGCCCGCCCTGGTTTTTTAATCAGGTTTGAAAATTTTTTTCTTTATACACTACAGTCACCACGGCACCCTATAGTTTCTCCTTTTTCTCCTAACCGTCGGTCGAATGACTGGGGGGCGGAGCCAGAGGGGGAGCTATATGGACAGTTCTTGCTGTGTGCTCTCCTTGCCTTTCCCTGTAGGGGAGGAGAATATCCCACAAGTAATGGATGACGCCGTGGACCGGACACACCGTTGGAGAAAGTAATTTATCAGGTAAGCATAAATTCTGTTATTTACGGGCATGGAGAGTCCACGACCCCGCCCTCTTTTTAAAATATAATTCGGCTCCTCTATACCCTTGTGTTACCCTTGTGTTACTACTTTTTCCATTTTCCTTCGACTGGCTGACTGGGGATTATGGGTAAGGGAAGTTACTTAACAGCTTTCCTGGGGTGCTCTTTGCCTCCTCCTGCTGGCCAGGAGTTGAATATCCTACTAGTATTTGGAATGACGTCATGGACTCTCCATGCCCGGAAAGAAAGAAATATATCAGGTAAGCATAAATTTTGTTTTTCTTCAGGATTGATTCATATTGTTGCTGCACCCTGGTTTATTTGTCCTTGGGAAAGTTAGAGTGCTCTTCTAGTGCAATTTATCTCTAATTTTTTGATAGATATTTTACCCCAAACATATTCTGCTATGTTAAGAACATTGGAATGTAAAATATTAATATTTCATGTCAGATTAGTGCACTTAGTTGAACAAGATTGGATTTACTCGCAAACAGCGTTAGCTTTTTTCCCCCCCACTTTTCACGCTATATTGAAGTCTATTGGAGAATATGTTAATGTGATGGCGCTTTTGCATGCATCTGGTTAGTGTGCAATCGAAAACTTTGTTTTCATCTTGTAATACACGCAGTATCTGCGCGCAAAAACTTATAGTAGGGTTAGCGTATGAGCGAAAATTACCGCTTCACTCTGGCCCAGCTTAGATGTTCATCATTCCTTTTATTATTTCTTGATATTTTTTTTTCTTCTAGCCACATTATTTTGAATTAAGCATTTTTTATGTAAGCACACATTTTTATTTATAGATAAAATATCCAGGAGCTGACATGGATACCACATTTCAACCTACGTTCATCCAGCCTCAGATAACCCCGCATGAATATGAATATCAAAAGGCAAACCGGCTTCAAGATCCACTGAAAGCCTTACTCGAGGAAATCATCACCAGCAAGCAGTTATCTGCAAAGGAAAAGAAGAAAAGATTAAAACAGGTTATGGTCACTGTATATGTTAATAAAGAATTTGTCAGAATCTTCTCTCTGGGGGAAAAAAAACATTTATCTAGTGCATTCTAGTGTTTTGTTTAGCTATCGTTATTAATCTGGATTTTGTAAATGAACTACAATCATTTTTTCATTGAAATAGGATAGCATATATTAAAGGAACTCATAGAGCAAACAATGCTGAAACTGTAGCCCCAAAATAGTTTAAAGGGATAGTCTAGTTTAAGATTAAACATTCATGATTCAGATAGAACATGCAATTTTAAGCAACTTTCTAATTTACTCAGATTATCAATTTTTCTTCATTCTTATGGTATCTTTATTTTATTTATTTTAAAAAGAATGTATGCTAAATGTAGCCACCAACAAGCAAGCTACCAAAGTACTGAATCAAAAATGGGCGGCTCCTAAGCTTACATTCTTGCGTTTTTTTTTTTTAAAAAAATGTATGTGAAATTGGTCATTTTAGGTATATTTCTTTCTTGAAATTGGCAAGAGTCCATGAGCTAGTGACATATGGGATATGGAATTATACAATCCTACCAAAATGCCTATAAATACACCCCTCATCACGCCCACAATTCAATTTTACAAACTTTGCCTCCTATGGAGGTGGTGAAGTTAGTTTGTGCTTGATTTTTTATTATTTCTTCTATGATATGCGCTTCTAAGCATTCTGAAGCCCAATTCCTCTGAGTATAGTGTTTGTCAGAGGGATGTGAAGAGAGTATCGCCTATTGATTTCATGGTTACCCTTGTGGGAAATCTTTTCAAAGGTTCTCTGTTATCGGTCATAGGGATTCATCTCCTACCTCCCTTTTCAGATCAACAATATACTCTTATATACCATTACCTCTGCTGTTAGTTTTCAGTACTGGTTTGGCTATCTGCTATATATGGATGGGTTTCTTTCGGTAAGTATGTATCATTATTTAAGACACTCTCAGGTATGGTTTGGCCCATTATGTATTAATATAAAGTTTTAAATATATGTATTTTACTTATATTTGCCATGAGTCCAGTAAACTTTTAAATTCTGTTTATAAACCTCCTGTGATTATTTCAGAGGTTTTTCATGTTCCTGATGCTATTTCTGATGTGATTACTAAGGAATGGTCTAAGCTTGGTACTTCTTTTATTCCTTCTTCAAAGTTTAAAAAGTTGTATCCTTTGCCAGTAGCTAAGTTAGAGTTTTGGGAAAAAGTCCCTAAGGTTGATGGGGCTATTTCTACTCTTGCTAAACGTACTACTATTCCTATGGAAGATAGTACCTCTTTTAAGGATCCTTTAAATAGGAAAATTGAATCTTATCTAAGGAAAGCTTATTTACATTCTGGCTATATTCTCAGACCTGCCATTTCTATGGCTGATGTTGCGGCTGCATCAATTTTTTGGTTGGATAGCTTAGCACATCGGGAAAAAGATTCTGATTTGCATAACATTGTTCGTTTGCTTCAACATGCTAATCATTTTATCTGTGATGCTTTTTTTTGATGATATCAAGATTGATGTTAAATCGATGTCTTTGGCTATTTTAGCTAGAAGAGCTTTATAGCTCAAATCATGGACATGCTGACATGGTATCTAAGTCTAGGTTACTATTTCTATCATTCCATGGTAATTTGTTTGGTTCCCTGTTGGATTCTATTATTTCCATTATTACTGGGGGGAAGGGAGATTTTTTGCCCCAAGATGAAAAGTCGAAGGGCATATCTAACGCTTCTAATCGATTTTGTTTCTTTTCTCAGAATATAGAACAGAAAACCACTCCTTCCCCTAAGGACTCTGGCTCCAATTGGAAGCCATCTTCGAGTTGGAATAAATCCAAGCCTTATAAGAAACCAAAGCCAGCCCCCAAGACTGCATAAAGGTGCGGCCCTCAATCCAGTTTTGCTAGTGGGGGGTATATTGAAATTATTTCAAGACATTTGGACAGGTTCCATTCAGAATCATAGACAAATTTGACACTTTTGCTTCCTCGGAGGCTGTGTTTGGGAGAAAGGTACTTCAGGCAGTGGTTCCTTCTGTTTAATGTTCCTGCCTTGTCCCTCCCTTCATCCGTGTACTTTAGCTTTGGTATTGGATGACCCGTGGACTGACTACACTTAACAGGAGAAAACATAATTTATGCTTACCTGATAAATTCCTTTCTCCTGTAGTGTAGTCAGTCCACGGCCCGCCCTGTTTTTACGGCAGGTCTAAATTTTAATTAAACTCCAGTCACCACTGTACCCTATGGTTCCTCTTTTCTCGTATGCTTGGTCGAATGACTGAGTATGACAGGTGAGGGGAGGAGCTATATAGCAAGCTCTGCTGGGTAATTCTCTTGCAGTTTCCTGTTAGGAAGAGAAATATTCCATAAGTAATGGATGACCCGTGGACTGACTACACTACAGGAGAAAGGAATTTATCAGGTAAGCATAAATTATGTTTTTGTTCAGGCTTTGGTCCATATCAAGCCTGTCATTAAATCAATCTCTCCTCCTTGGAGTCTTAATTTGCTTTTAAAGGCTTTGCAGGCTCCTCCTTTTGAGCCAATGCATTCTTTGGATATTAAATTACTTTCTTGGAAGGTGTTGTTCCTTTTGGCTATCTCTTCTGCTTGAAGAGTTTCTGAATTGTCTGCTCTCTTGTGAGTCTCCTTTTTCTGATTTTTCATCAGGATAAGGCTGTTTTGCTGACTTCGTTTAAATTTCTACCTAAGGTTGTGAATTCAAACAACATTAGTAGGGAAATTGTTGTTCTTTGCTTGTGTCATAATCCTAAGAATACTCTTGAAAGATCTTTACATTCTTTAGATGTTGTAAGGGCTTTGAAATATTATGTCTAGAAGAAAGACTTCTAGTCTATTTGTTGTTTTTTCTGGTCCTAGGAAAGGTCAGAAAGCCTCTGCCAGTTCTTTGGCATCTTGCTTAAAGGGACACTGAACCCAAATTTTTTCATTTATGATTCAGATAGAGCATGCAATTTTAAGCAACTTTCTAATTTACTCCTATTATCAAATGTTCTTCATTCTCTTGGTATCTTTATTTGAAATGCAAGAATGTAAGTTTAGATGCCGGCCCATTTTTGGGGAACAACCTGGGTTGTTCTTGCTGATTGGTGGATAAATTCATCCACCAATAAAAAAGTGCTGTCCACAGTTCTGAGCCAAAAAAAAGCTTAGATGGCAAGAGAATGAAGAAAAATTGATAAAAGGAGTAAATTAGAAAGTTGCTTAAAATTGCATGCTCTATCTGAATCACAAAATAAAAAATTTGGGTTCAGTGTCCCTTTAAAGCTTTTGGTTAACGAGGCTTATTTGGAGGCGGAGCAGTTTCCGCCTCAGAGAATTACGGCTCATTCTACTAGATCAGTCACCACTTCTTGGGCTTTTAAGAATGAAACTTCGGTTGATCATAATTGCAAAGCAGCAACTTGGTCTTCTTTGCATACATATACTAAATTTTACCATTTTGATGTATTTGCTTCTTCTGAAGCAGCCTTTGGTAGAAAAGTTCTTCAGGCAGCTGTCTCAGTTTGATTCTTATGATTTAAGTTTTTTCTTATAATTTATGCAAAATTTATGAGACTTATTTCTCTTGTAAGATGTATCGAGTCCACGGATTCATCCTTACTTTGTAGGATATTCTCCTTCCCTACAGGAAGTGGCAGAGAGAGCACCCACAGCAGAGCTGTCTATATAGCTCCCCCCTTAGCTCCACCCCCCAGTCATTCTATCTGCCTGCTTAACTGCTAGGAAGGGCAAAGAGCTATGTGGTGACTAAAATGTAGTTTTTTACTTCTCAAGCAAGAGTTTATTATTTTAAAATGGTATCGGTGTGTACTATTTACTCTCTAGCAGAAAAGGGATGAAGATTTCTGCAAGAGGGATGATGATCTTAGCACTTTGTAACTAAGATCCACTGCTGTTCTCACAAGGCCTGAAGAGTATAGGAAAACTTCAGTTGGGAGAACGGTTTGCAGACTAAGCTGCATATGAGGTATGTTCAGTCTATATTTTTCTAGACAGACGGTGTTAAATCTAGAAGAGGCTGACAATATCCCCATGAGGGAAGGGTAAGCTGTATTCAGATACTTTAACAGGAATTTCAGCTTGCTTGAAGGGCTCATTAGTTACTGTTGACACTGTTAGGTAAAAACTTTTTGTTTTTTGATGCATTTATAAAACAATTTTTGAAGGGACTAAAGGGGTCAAGGTGGCTTGGTTTTGAGTTTTGTAACTCACATGGTTAATTAAGAGACACTCTGGTGTTTCTCTGGTAGGCCTCAAAACATCGAGTGAGGTGGGAGGGGCCTATTTTCGCGCCCCAGTTGCGCAGTTTTCTTTCCCCTGAGACATATCACTGCTTCTCCTGTCGTGTTCTGCTGTGTTTGAGGGTTGTTAAACAAGTTTTTTCGCCCACAAATAGTTCTGAAGGGCAGGTAGGAGCCACAGCAGAGCTGTGGCATGTTGCTAAAAGTCTTTTTTACTGGGGTTAACGTTTTTTCCAATTCGTTTTTGTCATTTAAGGGTTAATTGTTTATTTGCATAGCTGTGCAAAATTACTAAGCCTTTATAATGCTACTGTAAAAATGTTGTAAAGTTTACTGCTTTTTTACACTGTTTTGCAGAACTGGTGCAGCTTTTTTTCTCTTAAAGGCACAGTACCGTTTTATTTCTAAGTGTTTTTTACTTTGATTACAGTGTTTTCCAAGCTTACTTGTTACATTACTAGCCTGTTTAACATGCCTGACACCAAGGAAAATCCTTGTTTAATATGTTTGGAAGCCATTGTGGAACCCCCTCTTAGAATGTGTCCCAATTGTACTGATATGTCTATAAACAACTTATATTAGCACTTAAAAATAGAGCTATAGATGATTCTCAGTCAGAAGTAAATAGACAGTCCCTAAGGTGGAGGGAGCTATTTCTACTCTGTCTAAGCGTACAACTATACCTATCGAAGACAGTTGTGCTTTTAAAGATCCTATGGATAAAAAATTAGAGGGTCTCCTGAAGAAAATTTTTGTTCATCAGGGTTTTTCTCTTCAACCTATTGCGTGCATTGTTCCTGTAACTACTGCAGCTGCTTTCTGGTTTGAGGCTCTAGAAGAGGCTCTTCAGATAGAAACTCCATTAGAGGAGATTATGGACAGAATCAAGGCCCTTAAATTGGCTAATTCTTTTATTACTGATGCCGCTTTTCAACTGGCTAAATTAGTGGCAAAGAATTCAGGTTTTGCCATTTTAGCACGCAGGGCGTTATGGCTTAAGTCCTGGTCTGCTGATGTGTCATCCAAATCTAAACTTTTGAACATCCCTTTCAAAGGAAAGACCCTATTCGGGCCTGAACTGAAACAGATTATTTCAGACATCACTGGAGGGAAAGGTCATGCCCTTCCTCAGGATAGATCAAATAAGATGAAGATCAAATGGTAATTTTCGTTCCTTTCGGAACTTCAAGAGTGGTTCCGTTTCGGCTTCCTCTGCTGCAAAGCAAGAGGGGAATTTTGCCCAATCCAAGTCAGTCTGGAGACCTAACCAGGCTTGGAACAAGGGTAAACAGGCCAAGAAGCCTGCAGCTGCCTCTAAGACAGCATGAAAGGGTAGCCCCCGATCTGGGACTGGATCTAGTAGGGGGCAGACTCTCTCTCTTTGCTCAGGCTTGGGCAAGAGATGTTCACGATCCCTGGGCTTTAGAAATTGTGTCCCAGGGATATCTTCTGGAATTCAAAGACTCCCTTCCACGGGGGAGATTTCATATTTCTCGATTGTCTGTAAACAAGACAAAGAGAGAGACGTTATTACGCTGTGTAGAAGATTTGCTTACCATGGGGGTAATCCGCCCAGTCCCAAAAGAGGAACAGGGACTAGGGTTCTACTCAAACCTGTTTGTGGTTCCCAAAAAAGAGGGAACTTTCAGACCAATCTTGGATCTCAAAATTCTAAACAAGTTCCTCAAGGTTCCATCATTCAAGATGGAGACCATTCGGACTATTCTGCCTCTGATCCAGGAAGGTCAATATATGACTACCGTGGACTTAAAGGATGCATATCTACACATCCCTATTCACAGAGATCATCATCAATTTCTCAGATTTGCCTTTCTAAACAGGCATTACCAGTTTGTGGCTCTTCCCTTCGGGTTAGCCACGGCTCCAAGAATTTTCACAAAGGTGCTAGGGTCCCTTCTGGCGGTTCTACGACCTCGGGGCATAGCAGTGGCACCTTATCTAGACGACATCTTAATTCAGGCGTCGACTTTTCAGCTAGCCAAGTCTCATACGAACATTGTGTTGGCTTTTCTGAGATCTCACGGGTGGAAGGTGAACATAAAAAAGGAGTTCTCTCGTCCCTCTCACAAGAGTTTCCTTTCCGGGGACTCTGATAGATTCGGTAGAAATGAAAATATTTCTGACGGAAGTTAGAAAATCAAAACTCTTAACCACTTGCCGAACTCTTTATTCCATTCCTCGGCCATCTGTGGCTCAGTGTATGGAGGTAATCGGACTCATGGTAGCGGCAATGGACATAGTTCCTTTTGCCCGCTTACACCTCAAGACCACTACAACTATGCATGCTCAAACAGTGGAATGGGGATTATGCAGATTTATCTCAACTGCATCTGGACCAGGAGACCAGAGATTCTCTTCTCTGGTGGTTGTCTCAGGACCACCTGTCTCAGGGAATGTACTTCCACAGGCCAGAGTGGCTCATTGTAATAACAGATGCCAGCCTGCTAGGCTGGGGTGCAGTCTGGAAATCCCTGAAAGCAAAGGGCTTATGGTCTCGGGAGGAATCTCTTCTTCCGATAAACATCCTAGAACTGAGAGCGATATTCAAGGCACTTCAGGCATGGCCTCAGCTTGCTGCAGCCAAATTCATCAGGTTTCAGTCGGAAAACATCGCGACTATAGCTTATATCAATCATCAAGGAGGAACAAGGAGTTCTCTAGCGATGATGGAAGTAACCAAAATAATCCGATGGGCAGAGGATCACTCTTGCCATCTCTCGGCAATCCAC
Source organism: Bombina bombina (assembly GCF_027579735.1). Classification (NCBI taxonomy): domain Eukaryota; kingdom Metazoa; phylum Chordata; class Amphibia; order Anura; family Bombinatoridae; genus Bombina; species Bombina bombina. Next base: position 155,649,660 of record NC_069500.1, on the reverse strand, counting down.
ATTCCAGGAGTTAAGAACTGGGAGGCGGATTTTCTAAGTCGTCAGACTTTTCATCCGGGGGAGTGGGAACTCCATCCGGAGGTATTTGCTCAGCTGATTCAGCTATGGGGCACACCAGAATTAGATCTGATGGCGTCGCATCAGAATGCCAAACTTCCTCATTATGGGTCCAGGTCCCGGGATCCCAAGGCGGTACTGATAGATGCTCTAGCAGTACTTTGGTCCTTCAATCTGGCCTATGCATTTCCACCACTTCCTCTCCTCCCACGTCTGGTTGCCAGAATCAAGCAGGAGAGAGCTTCGATGATTCTGATAGCACCTGCGTGGCCACGCAGGACTTGGTATGCAGACCTAGTGGGCATGTCCTCGGTGCCACCGTGGACTCTACCAATGAGGCGGGACCTTCTAATCCAAGGTCCGTTCTCACATCCAAATCTAGTTTCTCTGCGTCTGACTGCTTGGAGATTGAACGCCTAGTTCTATCAAAGCGTGGGTTCTCTGAGTCGGTCATTGATACCCTGATTCAGGCTAGAAAGACTGTCACCAGGAAGATCTATCATAAGATTTGGCGCAAATATCTTTATTGGTGTGAATCCAAAGGTTACTCGTGGAGTAAGATTAGGATTCCTAGAATATTGTCTTTTCTCGATGAGGGTTTGGAGAAGGGATTATCAGCTAGTTCTCTAAAAGGACAAATATCTGCCTTGTCTATTCTACTACACAAACGTCTGGCAGATGTCCCAGACGTTCAAACTTTTAGTCAGGCTTTGGTTAGAATTAAGCCTGTATTTAAGCCTGCTGCTCCGCCTTGGAGCCTAAACTTAGTCCTTAGAGTTCTTCAAGGGGTTCCGTTTGAACTATGCATTCCATAGATATTAAGCTTCTATCTTGGAAAGTTTTGTTCTTAGTTGCTATCTCTTCGGCTCGAAGAGTTTCTGAGCTATCTGCTTTACAGTGTGATTCCCCTTATCTTATTTTCCATGCAGATAAGGTGGTTTTGCGTACCAAACCTGGTTTTCTTCCTAAGGTTGTTTCTAATAAGAATATCAATCAAGAGATTGTTGTTCCTTCTCTGTGTCCTAATCCTTCATCAAAGAAGGAATGTCTGTTGCACAATCTTGATGTGGTTCGGGCTTTAAAGTTCTACTTACAAGCAACCAAAGATTTCCGTCAAACATCTTCATTGTTAGTTGTCTATTCTGGTAAGTGGAGAGGCCAAAAGGCTACGGCTACCTCTATTTCCTTTTGGCTGAAAAGCATCATACGTTTGACCTATGAGACTGCTGGACAGCAGCCTCCTGAAAGAATTGCTGCTCATTCTACTAGAGCTGTGGCTTCCACATGGGCTTTTAAAAATGAGGCTTCTGTTGAACAGATTTGTAAGGCGGCGACTTGGTCTTCGCTTCATACTTTTTCCATATTTTACAAATTTGATACTTTTGCTTCTTCGGAGGCTATTTTTGGGAGAAAGGTTCCACAAGCAGTGGTGCCTTCCGTTTAAGGTCCCTGTCTTGTCCCTCCCTTCATCCGTGTCCTAAAGCTTTGGTATTGGTATCCCACAAGTAAGGATGAATCCGTGGACTCGATACATCTTACAAGAGAAAACATAATTTATGCTTACCTGATAAATTTATTTCTCTTGTGATGTATCGAGTCCACGGTCCGCCCTGTTTATTTAAGACAGGCATATATATTTTTATTTTTAAACTTTCAGTCACCACTGCACCCTATGGTTTCTCCTTTTTCTTCCTAGCCTTCGGTCAAATGACTGGGGGGTGGAGCTAAGGGGGGGGCTATATAGACAGCTCTGCTGTGGGTGCTCTCTCTGCCACTTCCTGTAGGGAAGGAGAATATCTCACAAGTAAGGATGAATCCGTGGACTCGATACATCACAAGAGAAATACATTTATCAGGTAAGCATAAATTATGTTTTTTTTTGTGTGGATTTAATTTTTTCAGCGGAAATAGCTGTTTTTATTTTATCCCTCCCTTTCTAGTGACTCCTCTGTGGTCTTCCACATCTTTTGTATTTCTATCCCATACATCACTAGCTCATGGACTCATGCCAATTACATGAAAGAAAACATAATTTATGTAAGAACTTATCTGATAAATTCATTTCTTTCATATTGGCAAGAGTCCATGTGGCCCACCCTTTTTTTGGTGGTTATGATTTTTGTATAAAAGCACAATTATTTTTCCAGTTCCTCTTTTTGTATGCTTTTTGTTACAACTTATTTTATCACCCCACTACTTGGCTATTCGTTAAACTGAATTGTGGGTGTGGTGAGGGGTGTATTTATAGGCATTTTGAGGTTTGGGAAACTTTGCCCCTCCTGGTAGGATTGTATATCCCATACGTCACTAGCTCATGGACTCTTGCCAATATGAAAGAAATGAATTGATCAGGTAAATTCTTACATGAATTATGTTTTTTTCTATATTAAATAGCTGCCTTTTTCTAATTGAAACCACAACCCGATCAAATGGGCTAGACATGTAAGGAGTTTGTAATATTTATTTTTTTATATGATACATTTGGCAGGGATATGGAAGCATCAAATATACCAGAGTCGACCTAGATTAAGTAAAAAAAAAAAAAAAAAATTATATATATATATATATATATAGTCACTGTATGAGTTTTGACAGGTAAATAAAAAAAAAATCAAGGCTTTATTTCTGTTTAAATGCAGTGATCGCAGAATGCTAAAAATTCTGTTATTTTGGGCAAGTTCTTCTTTGAAATTGCCAGTAGCAAAGGGGTTATGAATAGATTCTCTTGTGTGAACCTGCAGTCAAAGGGGGAGAAGGGTTTTATAAATCGAGCCCTAAACACTAGATTACATTTGCTAGATTTTTAACAACTTAGACCTTTGCTTAGACCTTAAAGGGACAGTCTACACCAGAATTTTTATTGTTTTAAAAGATAGATAATCCCTTTATTACCCATTTCCCAGTTTTGCATAACCAACACAGTTATAATAATATACTTTTAACCTCTGTGATTATCTTGTATCTAAGCCTCTGCAAACTGCCCCTTTTTCAGTTCTTTTGACAGACTTGCAGTCTAGCCAATCAGTGCCTGCTCCCAGATAACTTCACGTGCACGAGCACAGTGTTATCTATATGAAAAATGTGAACTAACACTCTCTAGTTGTGAAAAACTGTTAAAATGCAATCTGAAAGAGGTGGGCTTCAAGGTCTAAGAAATTAGCATATGAAGCTCCTAGGTTAAGCTTTCAACTAAGAATACCAAGAGAACAAAGCAAAATTGGTGATAAAAGTAAATTGGAAAATTGTTTAAAATTACATGCTCTATCTGAATCATGAAAGTTTATTTTGGCCTAGACTGTCCCTTTAATGGTGAATTTTGTAGGAAAAAAAAATCAAAGATTTTTTTCTAAAGGATTAGAATTTTTATTTTATTTACAGTATCAAATATTTATTTATTGTATTTATTTTAAAGGATTTTTTTTACCTCAAAATAATTGCTGCATATATATTTCACCATGCCAGATCTGTTTGAATCATTTCTTCAAAATAATGCTGTACATTTACAATACTGTTGTAAAATATTGCAATTTTGTAAGTAATTTGGACTGTCTCTGTTCTTTAGTTTCAGAAATCCCATCCTGAAATATATAAGGAAAGGCTTCCTACCCCTGAAAGTGAAGCGGCACTATTTCCAGAGAAACTGAGCTTGAAATCTCAACTATCATTTTTTACATTTAAAAAACCTTTCCAATCATTTCAAAGGACTCGGAGCTTTCGAATGTAACTTGTTGTTTTTTTTGTTTTTTTCCTCAGTGGACAATACTGGAAAATGATCTTAAACACAAGAAATACACTAGAGTTTACTTGATCAGTATTTTTGTGAGTGTTTACTCACTTCTTAACTGACTGAAATAGGTCAATTATTTCTACACTTGATTTTTGTGAATTTCATTTCAAAGTACAATACATTGCAATGTTGTATTCTGTACTGTAGTTTTGTGTATGGATATGTGTATATAAAAATAACTTGAAATTGTTCGAACAAATTTCAAAATGTACTTGGAATTGCTGTAAAATAAACTGGGTTATGTTTTTTGTGGTACATTTTGGAACACACATTTGTTTAAGATGAATTGTTTGTTTTTAGGATCCATAAAACTGTTAATGAATTATGTGCCTTCTACTTGAATAATTTGTATGTATCTCATTGTGTAGAAACTGGATATTTTTTAGATCTAATAATAAGCATGTTTAATTTTAATCTTTGTTGCTTTTGTCCTATATAGGAGGTATCCTCTTGTATAAATACGCTTGTTTCTAGGCTATAAATTGGCCTCGTTTTTTTAATTGATGTTCTCTTTTCTATTTCATAGCGAATGCTAGATGGGTTTGCACAAACTTTCTTTTAATCAGTTACACTGCTGCTGTTTTCTGTTAGGAATTTTTAGCACCAGAAACAAATTAAACAGTTTATATTTATGTTTGTATAAAACCAAGAAAGAAAATGAACCCTTAAAAGGTATTTATATATTTGTTTACATTATTTGGTTTATATCATGTTTGACAGTTTTTTTATTGCATTTGGTTTGTGCTGTTTATCAGCTTTTTATGTTTTTGTTTCTTTGTCTTTGTACATAGCTACATCCTATAATAAATGATCAGATGAAATATAATATTATGAGATCTTAATTTCTTGACTAGTCAACAAGCTATTACCTGTGGGAATATTCCCCTCCACACATCCGAGTTTTAAATCATGATCTTCATTCATTTTCTTTTGCCTCCTTAAAGAGATAGTCTAGTCAAAATTAAACTTTCATGATTCAGATGGAGCATGCAATTTTAAGGAACTTTCTAATTTACTCCTATTATCAATTTTTCTTCGTTCTCTTAGTATCTTTATTTAAAAAAGCAAGAAAGTAAGCTTAGGGGCCAGTCCATTTTTGTTTCAGCACCTGGGTAGCGCTTGCTGATAGGTGGCTTCGTTTAGACCAATCATCAAGCGCTACCCAGGTGTTGAACTAAAAATGGGCCAGCTCCTAAGCTTACATTCTTGCTAAAGATACCAAGAGAACGAAGAAAAAATCATAATAGGAGTAAATTAGAATGCTGCTTAAAATTGCATGCTTTGTCTGAAGCATGAAAGTTTAATTTTGACTAGGAGAATACAAGAGCATGGAGCCCTAGAGAGGTGCGCTTGTGTGGAGCTAAAAACGAATCCCCAGATGACAGCAGTACTCTTGATAGAAGCATATGTAGAAAATAGTCCTGTAGGAGACAGAAACAAAGAGGTGCCAAATAGAACAGTACCGTCTAGTGAAATGAAGGCACAGCACAACAGAGAGGACCCCCCCCTATATTGAGCTACTCACAGAAGTAGCGGCACAACCAGAGTGCAGGACACAGCAGATCGGGACTATAGCGAGTCGCCCGACAGACACGCCAAATCGTCACAAGTGTGGACACAGGATGTCAGATGGCCGATCCGCTCCGATAGCAACGGTCTGCCAGAGGTGTATGAAAGAATACCGGTCCCGGATTGGTAGTTAGACCGTAACCCAAAAGGACATGCAGGATATATCAAAAGATAGAGCAGGCAGGTGATAGTATAAAAGACTATTTATTAAAAGTCCATTAAAACCAACGACTAGTTTCTCGGCTAAAACTAGCCGTTTCATCTAGCATATTGAGAGCTTTCTGATATAAACTTAATGTATGACTCTGACTGTCTATGATCATAAGTAGTTTTGAATAATTCCTAACTGGGGAGGTAACTTGGAAGTCTTGTGGTCCTTTTAAACATAATTCTTTTTTCTCCAACATTGGTGTGTCCGGTCCACGGCGTCATCCTTACTTGTGGGATATCTCTTCCCCAACAGGAAATGGCAAAGAGTCCCAGCAAAGCTGGCCATATAGTCCCTCCTAGGCTCCGCCCACCCCAGTCATTCTCTTTGCCGTTGCACAGGCAACATCTCCACGGAGATGGTTAAGAGTTTTTTGGTGTTTAAATGTAGTTTTTATTCTTCTATCAAGTGTTTGTTATTTTAAAATAGTGCTGGTATGTACTATTTACTCTGAAACAGAAAAGGATGAAGATTTCTGTTTATGAGAGGAAGATGATTTTAGCAGACAGTAACTAAAATCGATTGCTGTTTCCACATAGGACTGTTGAGATGAAGTAACTTCAGTTGGGGGAAACAGTTAGCAGACTTTTCTGCTTAAGGTATGACTAGCCATATTTCTAACAAGACCATGTAATGCTGGAAGGCTGTCATTTCCCCTCATGGGGACCGGTAAGCCATTTTCTTAGTCAAACAAACAGAATAAAGGGCTTAATATGGGCTAAAAAACTGGTAGACATTTTTATGGGCTAAATCGATTGCTTTATTTGGGCATTTTATTCATATTTATGCTGACAATTCGCATTTATAAACTTGGGGAACGTTTATTAAACGGCAGGCACTATGTTAGACACCTTTTCCAGTCAGGGGGCCTTCCTAGTTGTAGACTGAGCCTCATTTTCGCGCCATTACTGCGCAGTTGTTTTTTGAGAGCAGGGCATGCAGATGCATGTGTGAGGATCTGAAATTTGCTGGAAAAGCTTCTAGAAGGCGTCAATTGGTATCGTATTCCCCTCTGGGCTTGGTTGGGTCTCAGCAAAGGCTATAGCTGGGACTGTATAGGGGTTAAATTTGTAAACGGCTCTGGTTCCGTTATTTTAAGGGTTAAAGCTCTGAAATTTGGTGTGCAATACTCTTAATGCTTTAAGACACTGTGTGGTGATTTTGGTAATTTTTGAACAATTCCTTCATACTTTTTCACATATTCAGTAATAAAGTGTTTTCTGTTTAAAATTTAAAGAGACAGTAACGGTTTTGTTTTAAAACGTTTTTTGTGCTTTGTTGACAAGTTTAAGCCTGTTTAACATGTCTGTGCCTTCGGATAAGCTATGTTCTATATGTATGAAAGCCAATGTGTCTCCCCATTTAAATTTATGTGATAATTGTGCCATAGCGTCCAAACAAAGTAAGGACAGTACTGCCACAGATAATGAAATTGCCCAAGATGATTCCTCAGATGAGGGGAGTAAACATGATACTACATCATCTCCTACTGTGTCTACACCAGTTTTGCCCACACAGGAGGCCCCTAGTACATCTAGTGCGCCAATGCTTATTACCATGCAACAATTAACGGCTGTAATGGATAACTCCATAGCAAATATTTTATCCAAAATGCCTACTTATCAGAGAAAGCGCGATTGCTCTGTTTTAAACACTGAAGAGCAGGAGGGCGCTGATGATAATTGTTCTGTCATACCCTCACACCAATCTGAAGGGGCCATGAGGGAGGTTTTGTCAGATGGGGAAATTTCAGATTCAGGAAAAATTTCTCAACAAGCTGAACCTGATGTTGTGACATTTAAATTTAAATTAGAACATCTCCGCACACTGCTTAAGGAGGTGTTATCTACTCTGGATGATTGTGACAACTTGGTCATTCCAGAGAAATTATGCAAGATGGACAAGTTCCTAGAGGTTCCGGTGCACCCCGACGCTTTTCCTATACCCAAGCGGGTGGCGGACATAGTAAATAAGGAGTGGGAAAAGCCCGGCATACCTTTTGTTCCCCCCCCTATATTTAAGAAATTATTTCCTATGGTCGACCCCAGAAAGGACTTATGGCAGACAGTCCCTAAGGTCGAGGGGGCAGTTTCTACTCTAAACAAACGCACTACTATTCCTATCGAAGATAGTTGTGCTTTCAAAGATCCTATGGATAAAAAATTGGAGGGTTTGCTTAAAAAGATTTTTGTACAGCAAGGTTACCTCCTACAACCCATTTTGTGCATTGTTCCTGTCACTACAGCAGCGTGGTTCTGGTTCGAGGAACTAGAAAACTCGCTTAGTAGAGAGACTCCATATGAGGAGGTTATGGACAGAGTTCACGCACTTAAGTTGGCTAACTCTTTTATTTTAGATGCCGCTTTGCAATTAGCTAGATTAGCGGCGAAAAATTCAGGGTTTGCTATCGTGGCGCGCAGAGCGCTTTGGCTAAAGTCTTGGTCAGCGGATGTTTCATCCAAGACAAAATTGCTTAACATCCCTTTCAAAGGTAAAACTCTATTTGGACCAGTATTGAAAGAGATTATTTCAGACATCACTGGGGGAAAGGGCCACGCCCTTCCACAAGATAGGCCTTTCAAGGCCAAAAATAAGTCTAATTTTCTTTCTTTTCGCAATTTCAGGAACGGACCGGCCTCTAATTCTGCATCCTCTAAGCAAGAGGGTAATGCCTCACAACCCAAACCAGCCTGGAAACCGATGCAAGGCTGGAACAAGGGTAAGCAGGCCAAGAAGCCTGCCGCTGCTAACAAAACAGCATGAAGGAGTAGCCCCCGATCCGGGACCGGATCTAGTGGGGGGCAGACTCTCTCTCTTTGCTCAGGCTTGGGCAAGAGATGTTCAGGATCCCTGGGCGCTAGAAATAGTTTCTCAGGGTTATCTCCTGGAATTCAAGGAACTACCCCCAAGGGGAAGGTTCCACATGTCTCACTTATCCTCAAACCAAATAAAGAGACAGGCGTTCTTACATTGTGTAGAAGACCTGTTAAAGATGGGAGTGATACACCCAGTTCCAATAAAGGAACAAGGAATGGGATTTTATTCAAATCTGTTCGTAGTTCCCAAAAAAGAGGGAACTTTCAGACCAATTTTGGATTTGAAGATCCTAAACAAATTTCTCAGGGTACCATCGTTCAAGATGGAAACCATTCGAACGATTCTACCCACTATACAGGAAAGTCAATTTATGACTACCGTGGATCTAAAGGATGCGTACCTACATATTCCTATCCACAAAGAACATCATCAGTTCCTAAGGTTCGCTTTTCTGGACAAGCATTACCAGTTTGTGGCCCTCCCATTCGGGTTAGCCGCTGCTCCAAGGATTTTCACAAAGGTACTAGGGTCCCTTCTAGCGGTTCTAAGACCGAGGGGCATTGCAGTAGTACCTTACTTGGACGACATTCTAATACAAGCGTCGTCCCTGTCAAAAGCAAAGGCTCATACAGACATCGTTCTGGCCTTTCTCAGATCACACGGATGGAAGGTGAACATAGAAAAAAGTTCTCTGTCTCCGTCGACAAGAGTTCCCTTCTTGGGAACAATAATAGATTCCTTAGAAATGAGGATTTTTCTGACAGAGGTCAGAAAGTCAAAACTTCTAAGCTCTTGTCAAGTTCTTCATTCTGTTCCTCGTCCTTCCATAGCGCAGTGCATGGAAGTAGTAGGGTTGATGGTTGCAGCAATGGACATAGTTCCTTTTGCACAAATTCATCTAAGACCATTACAACTGTGCATGCTCAAACAGTGGAATGGGGACTATACAGACTTGTCTCCAATGATTCAAGTAGATCAGAAGACCAGAGATTCACTCCGTTGGTGGCTGACCCTGGACCATCTGTCCCAGGGAATGAGCTTCCGCAGACCAGAGTGGGTCATTGTCACGACCGACGCCAGTCTAGTGGGCTGGGGCGCGGTCTGGGAATCCCTGAAAGCTCAGGGTCTATGGTCTCGGGAAGAGTCTCTTCTCCCGATAAACATTCTGGAACTGAGAGCGATATTCAATATTCTCAGGGCTTGGCCTCAACTAGCAAAGGCCAGATTCATAAGGTTCCAATCAGACAACATGACGACCGTTGCGTATATCAATCATCAGGGGGGAACAAGGAGTTCCCTGGCGATGAAAGAAGTGACCAAAATAATTCAATGGGCGGAGGATCACTCCTGCCACCTGTCTGCGATCCACATCCCAGGTGTGGAAAACTGGGAGGCGGATTTTCTGAGTCGTCAGACATTCCATCCGGGGGAGTGGGAACTCCATCCGGAGATCTTTGCCCAAATAACTCAATTATGGGGCATTCCAGACATGGATCTGATGGCGTCTCGTCAGAACTTCAAGGTTCCTTGCTACGGGTCCAGATCCAGGGATCCCAAGGCGACTCTAGTGGATGCACTAGTAGCACCTTGGACCTTCAACCTAGCTTATGTATTTCCACCGTTTCCTCTCATTCCCAGGCTGGTAGCCAGGATCAATCAGGAGAGGGCCTCGGTGATCTTGATAGCTCCTGCGTGGCCACGCAGGACTTGGTATGCAGACCTGGTGAATATGTCATCGGTTCCACCATGGAAGCTACCTTTGAGACAGGACCTTCTTGTTCAGGGTCCATTCGAACATCCAAATCTGGTCTCCCTCCAGCTGACGGCTTGGAGATTGAACGCTTGATTCTATCGAAGCGTGGGTTTTCAGATTCTGTGATAGATACTCTGGTTCAGGCCAGAAAACCGGTAACTAGAAAGATTTACCATAAAATATGGAAAAGATATATCTGTTGGTGTGAATCCAAAGGATTCCCGTGGAATAAGATAAAAATTCCTAAGATTCTCTCCTTTCTACAAGAAGGTTTGGAGAAAGGATTATCTGCAGGTTCTCTAAAGGGACAGATCTCTGCTTTATCTGTCTTACTACACAAAAGACTGGCAGCTGTGCCAGATGTTCAAGCATTTGTTCAGGCTCTGGTTAGGATCAAGCCTGTTTACAGACCTTTGACTCCTCCCTGGAGTCTAAATCTAGTTCTTTCAGTTCTTCAAGGGGTTCCGTTTGAACCTTTACATTCCATAGATATTAAGTTACTATCTTGGAAAGTTTTGTTTTTGGTTGCAATTTCTTCTGCTAGAAGAGTTTCAGAGTTATCTGCTCTGCAGTGTTCTCCGCCCTATCTAGTGTTCCATGCAGATAAGGTGGTTTTGCGTACTAAGCCTGGTTTTCTTCCTAAGGTTGTTTCTAACAAAAATATTAACCAGGAGATAGTTGTACCTTCTTTATGTCCGAATCCAGTTTCAAAGAAGGAACGTTTGTTACACAATTTGGACGTAGTCCATGCTCTAAAATTCTATTTAGAGGCTACAAAAGATTTCAGACAAACATCTTCCTTGTTTGTTGTTTATTCTGGTAAAAGGAGAGGTCAAAAAGCGACTTCTACCTCTCTTTCCTTTTGGCTTAAAAGCATCATCCGATTGGCTTATGAGACTGCCGGACGGCAGCCTCCTGAAAGAATCACAGCTCACTCCACTAGGGCTGTGGCTTCCACATGGGCCTTCAAGAACGAGGCTTCTGTTGACCAGATATGTAAGGCAGCGACTTGGTCTTCACTGCACACTTTTGCCAAATTTTACAAATTTGATACTTTTGCTTCTTCGGAGTCTATTTTTGGGAGAAAGGTTTTGCAAGCTGTGGTGCCTTCCGTTTAGGTAACCTGATTTGCTCCCTCCCTTCATCCGTGTCCTAAAGCTTTGGTATTGGTTCCCACAAGTAAGGGTGACGCCGTGGACCGGACACACCAATGTTGGAGAAAACAGAATTTATGCTTACCCGATAAATTACTTTCTCCAACGGTGTGTCCGGTCCACGGCCCGCCCTTGTTTTTTAATCAGGTCTGATTAATTATTTTCTCTAACTACAGTCACCACGGTACCATATGGTTTCTCCTATATATATTTCCTGCTGTCCGTCGGTCAAATGACTGGGGTGGGCGGAGCCTAGGAGGGACTATATGGCCAGCTTTGCTGGGACTCTTTGCCATTTCCTGTTGGGGAAGAGATATCCCACAAGTAAGGATGACGCCGTGGACCGGACACACCGTTGGAGAAAGTAATTTATCAGGTAAGCATAAATTCTGTTTTTCACCCACTTTCTGCCTCTTTGTTTCCAGCTCAAAAGTTGGCACTCACCCTTCATCTGTCATTTGGAAGTATTCTCTCAGTTCTGTCATTCAGTTAGTAAATTAAAAAAAATAATTCTTAAAAATGTGTAAATATATACATAATTTAAACTTGGCTATGGTTATACTAGAGTGTGTGTGTATGCATGTGTATATATATATATATATATATATATCTATCTCATCATAGACAATGATACATAGAATTGAACACGAACTAGTGAAGGGATGCAGTTAGATTGTTCTCCAAGTATATTGATTTGCCCTTAGAAGAGAACAATAGAACAATAAGGAACAGGGCTGGACAGTAACTAATGACGCTCGCATGGTATAAATAGGAGGCTTAGGGGGGGCGTACCCTACCTCTGATGTAGCGACCAATCGCGTCGCGAAATGCATCAGGCCACGCCCCCTCACTAGCCGAGATTTTTTACGGAGTGCTACGGCACAGTTTGTAAGCTTTACAGCATTGCTGGGGATATATATTTTAAAATACATACACGTCTTTTCAAGCTATGAGCTACCAGTCTGTATAGCAAGGATTGCATGAAAGACTTGATTGATCTGGTGATATATCGTTTTTATGTGGATTTTAAAATAATTTTATGACAAGAACGTTTGTGAACTTTTAATTGAATAAAGCACACATTTATGTAAACCCCATTGGTGTGCAAATTCGATTCCTTCTTTCCCCCACAAGAGTCCATTAGAACACTCCCTATAATAGAGACTTTGCTTTCACCTTTTGAAGTGGTTTATCTTCTGCTGAAGAGGTGAGGACTGTGTCTAAGGAGAGGAACGGAAGTAACAACTACAAGGGGATTGAATTGCCTTCTATAGTGGATATTCACCACTCATATCTATACCTCATATAGTTGAGGTGAGAGCACGTGAGTTGTCATTTGGCACTGTATTAAAGAAAAAATAGCAAGTGTTTTGACATACTACACCAGGAGGTTCCTTTTGCTGTGCGCCCTTCCCTCTTCTGTTCCAGATTTCTTCCAAGAAGCTTTCCTGCTCGCAGAGGGTCTTCATTCCTTTTTGGGTTTAGGCTGCAGGTGGAAGACAAAACCTTTTTCTCCCTCCAAGTATCACTGACTGGTGCGATTGGAAAACATTTGGGAGACCTACACACATAGGACAGTACTGGTACTCTTTTTGTTGGGACTTTTTATGTTTGTAGCGCTGTATTACTCTGTGTTTTATTTATTTATTTATATATATATATATATATATATATATATATATATATATATACACATATATATATATATACACACACACACACACACAATAAAGCTTTGAACCTTTTTAAAAATAATCATGTTAGTGGTCCACGGGATTCAAAATTGTGAGTTTAGTGGTCCCTGAGGTCCAAAAGTTTGCGACCCCTGCTCTAACCGATGTGAGGCCTGAATCCTCCTTGCAGTAACTGGTCAGAGGGGCAGACAAGTAGTTAGAAGCCAGCAACATTTCTCACTAAGAAAAGACCTTTCACTGTCTGGCTGATGAGTTGAAATGTGGACTTGTCCACCAATCACCTAGGTTGTAAGATGGTGTTGCTAATTTAGATCCTTGGCATTGTGCTCGCACTATTTAGGATGGGCTAGTCTACTGATCCAAACACAGTCCACCACATCCGTATAACTGTGCACGGTACTACGGAGACTCCAATCCCACTATCAGTAAAAATGGATCCACATGATTAAGGGGTAACTCCTGAAACGTTGTGGGCATGTTTTGGTGCCAATAAATGTATTTAACTTTAGTGTTAGTCTACTTGAAGCAAATTGCTACAACCGAGGTAAGCACAGTGGACTACTGGCTATTAAAGAGACAGTATGCACCAATTTTCATATAACTGCATGTAATAGACACTACTATAGAGAAGAATATGCAGAGAGGTAGAGGGAGTCTTCTCTCCCTTCTCCCTCTGTATTTTTGTTGCTCTCTGTTTTCTTTTAACACCTACCCCCACTTTAACTTGCCAGCTAACCAGCTTTCCCACCTTCCTGCTGTATTTAATGGTGCTCACTGCATTAAGACACCAGTACCCTCCATGCGCTCAACACCGGTAGGTCGTCCGCCCGCCACCACGCATCCCCGACCAAAACCTTCAGACCCTTCACCTGCTGCAACTGCTCCTTTGTTTCCCTCTGGACCACAACCCCACTAACCCACCCAAAAACAACCACAACTAACTCAACATCATCCTAAATACCTGCTCCATCCACAAGTACGCCCTTGAAATCTGGAACCTGCTAGACTCCACCTCCCCAGACGTTGCCTTCCTCACCGAGACCTGGCTGAACCCCGCATCAGCGCCGGACATCACCACTGCAATACCTGACGGCTACAAGATCTGCCACAAAGACAGCAGCAACAGACCTAGAGGAGACATCGCCATCATCCACAAACACACCATCCAAGTCACAACCAGCTCCGATGACCACTCACCAGGCCTGGAACACCTACACTTCAAGAACCAGGTCAACACCACCCTCCACGGCACCCTCATCTACAGACCTCCTGAACCTCGTCCCGCCTTCTGCAACTCCATCACCGACCACATTGCACCTCATGCCCTCGCCTCAACGGACTACATACTCCTCGGTGACCTCAACTTCCATCTTGACAACCTCCACCCTCCGGGAAAACCTCGGAACCATTGGACTGAAGCAACTCGTAAACTACCCAACCCAGACAGCGGGCCACACCCTCGACCCAATCTTCTCCGCAGGCAACCACATCTCAGTCAATCACATCACCGAACGCTTCTGGACTGACCACCACTGCATACACTTCTCATTCAACAAACCAACCACCCACCTCCAGCAGTACCACCCGCCCCACAGAAACAACATCACCCAAGACCAACTGCACTGCACCCTAAACAAATCCTCCCCACCTACATCAACAGATGCCAACTCCTCTGCCCGCAACCTCCACTGCTGGATCACAGTCTGCTCCAACACCCTCGCCCCCCTTAAGAAACCATCCAGCCGCCAAACCATCAACAAGGCCACCTGGTTCACCCCAGCATTTCAGGACTCCAAACTCCACTGCAGACGATTGGAAAGAAGACCCTTCTGGAAAAGTGGCCTTTAAGGAAGCAATCACCACCCACCACCACCTCATAAAAACTGCCAAAAAAACAGCCATCCAAGACAGAATCGACTCTAACACACACAACAGCAAGGAGTTGTTCTCAGTCATCAAGGAATTCTCTAAACCCAACAGTGACACACTGACATCCCACCCTCACAGGGCCTCTGTGATACCCTCGCTGCACACTTCCACAACAAGATCCGCGACATCTGACCGTTTCACACCTCATAGCTCAACCTCCAATACCCAACCCCGACACCCCACCCAAATTCACCCCCCCCACGGACTACCCCTCACCAGAGGACACCCTCAGAATCATAAAATCCATCCACTCCGGCGCACCCTCGGACCCATTCCCCCATCACATATTAAACAAAGCAAGCAACACCATCGCCCCTGAACTCTGCCGCACCATCAACTGCTCCATCAAAACCGGCACCTTCCCGGATGTCTGGAAGCACGCGGAACTGAAACCCTCGGCAGACCCCACGGACCCGAATAACTATCGTCCCATCTCTCTACTCCCCTTCCCGGCCAAAGTCATAGAGAAGTCAATCATCTTGCAACTTATTGATCACATTGAGGCCAACCACACCCTGGACCACTCCCAATCCGGGTTCAGAAGCAACCACAGCACGAGACCGCCCTCCTCGCTGCCACAGATGACATCCGCATCAGGCTCGACAGAGGAGAAACCACCGCCCTCATCCTCCTAGACATCTCAGCAGCATTCGACACTGTTGACCACAACACCCTCCGCACCCGCCTACACAATGTAGGCATCTGCAGCAAATCCCTGGAATGGATCGCCTCCTTCCTCACAGGCAGGACCCAGAAAGTGAGACTCCGGCCCTTCTCCAAACCCGCACCAGTCAACTGCGCTGTGCCGCAAGGCTCTTCGCTGAGCTCCACCCTCTTCAACATCTACATGACCCCTCTCGCCACCAACATTCAACACCACAGCCTTAACATCGTCTCCTACGCCGACGACACCCAGTTAATCATCTCACTTACCCCGAGATCCCACCACCGCCAAAAAGAACGTCCACGAAGACCTGACATCAGTCGTCACCTGGATGAATAACAACCGGCTCAAACTGAACACATACAAAACCGAAGTCGTCGTCCTCAGCCCCAATAAATCTGCATGGGATGACTCCTGGTGGCCCACAGTCCTCGGTCACCCTCCAACCCCAACTGACCATGCAGAAAATCTAGGCTTCATCCTGGACTCTTCACTCTTCACAAATCAATGCCACCACCTCAACATATTCTCCACCTGCTACGCAAAATTTTCAAGTGGATCCCTACCGAAACCAAGAAAACAGTCACCCATGCCCTCGTCAGAAGCCGGTTGGACTACGGCAACACACTCTAGGCCGGCGCCACCATCAAACTCCAAAATAGACTCCAATGTATCCAGAACGCCTCAGCCAGACTCATCCTCGACATCCCTCACCAATGCCACATAACCAAACACCTAAGGAACCTTCACTGGCTCCCCATCAACAAGAGAATTACCTTCAAGCTCCTTACCCACGCGTTCAAGTCCCTACACAACATCGGACCCGAATACATCAACCACCGCATACATTTCTACACCCCCGTCAGACAACTCCGATCGGCCGACCAAGCACTTGCAGCAAAACTATACATTGTTACAAAACCACTCCCAAATGGGCTATATAAATGAATCTACAAAATATTTATGCAAAGAAAAATCTTATGTACAATGTCCCTTTTAATATGAACATATATTCACATGATTTACATAGTCTGGTGGCATAGATTCTACACCATACACCTTTATACTAACAGTTTATAGCACTTCTGGGCATTTTTTAAAAATAAAAAAATATTTTTTCTTTTTGCGGTTATTGTTGCTTTAAATTTAGTCAATAGGTCTAGAGCATAGAAGCCCTAGGAGAGAGGTGCGCTTGTAAAAAGTAGGATGAAATTACAGACGAAAACGGCAGCACTCTTGAGCGTGTAAATGAAGATAGAAGATCCTGCAGCGACAGAAAAAAGAGGCGCCACATAGAGCAGTATCGTCTGCACAACAGAAAAAACAGGAACAACCGGAGTGCCAAACACAGTAGATCGGGACCTCAAAAGCCACCAGACAGACTCACTAGCACGCCACAGGTCCAGTCACGTGGAGAATATTCACCAATCCAGATGCAGGAACCCCAATGCTATGCCAAACACCAATGAGCCGCAGGAGTTGTGTTGTACAAAACAAGCAGCCTAAATTGGGATCAAGCAAACCCCATAAGTGGCAAAGTGAATAGAACGTAGAGCAAGTTTGATAAAAAGTATCTAATTTATTTAAAGTCAAACAACGCGTTTCTCAGCCATATAATGCCGTTTCATCAGGCTTGATTTCAATTGAGGCTGCTTGTTTTGTACCACACACCTCCTGCGGCTCATTGGTGTTTGGCGTAGTATTAGGGTTCCTGTATCCGGATTGGTGAATATTCTCCACATGACCGGACCTGTGGCGTGCTAGTGAGTCTGTTGGGTGACTTTTGAGGTCTCGATCTGCTGTGTTTGGCACTCGGGTTGTGCCTCCGCCTTTGCGAGTAGCCACCCGCTAGGGTTAGTTCTTGTCCTCTGTGTTTCTGTTGTGTAGACGATACCGCTCTGTGGCGCTTTTTCTTTTTTTCTGTCCCTGCAGGATCTTCTATCTGCTTTAAATTTAGTGTGGTCGGCTTAGCTTGCTCAGAAGTTGCTTCTGAACTATGCACACTATGTTCTATTTTATCTGCGCTAAATTTTTGCTTGTTGCCTTCGGGTTTTTAGCTTTAGCGCTCACCGTTGGCTCAGGCATGCTTAAGTTTTAATTATCAGTTATTTGTACAGAGCCAACAGATTCCGCAGCACTAGTTTAACTTTAGTGTGCTTTTTAGTGCTCCTTTTCTGTGTTATAATCCTTTTCTGTTCCTGTGTTGCTGTTACATTCTCAGTGTGTAGGAATGTTCTCAAGACCGGTGTAGGTGGTAAGGCACTCTGATCATCAGAGTTTGATTTAAAATTTGGGGTACAAATTTTATTAAGCCCTTTATATGTTGTGTTATTTGCTATGTAAGCCTTTCTAATGTTTTACAGTCATTTTTAGCACTTATTTGAAAAGTCCCTTATGTTTATTACTGTTTACCTTTTGAGGGTTAATCAATTTTTTATATTGTGCTTTTTTTTTGCATTCAGGGTTAACCATTTGTGTGCTTTGATACTTAAAGGGATATGAAACCCAAATATTTTCAGATAGAGCATATAATTTTAAACAACTTTTTAATTTACTTCCATTATTACATTTGCTTCATTATCTTAGTATCCTTTATAAAAAGGAGCAGCAATGCACTGCTGGGAGCTAGCTGAACACATCTGGTAAGCCAATTATAAGAGGCATATATGGGCAGCTAGTAATCAGCAGTTAGCTCCCAGTAATACATTGCTACTCCTCACCCTACCTAGGTATTTTAACAAAGAATACCAAGACAGTAAAGCAAAATTAAATAACAAAAGTAAATTGGAAAGTTGTTTAAAATACCATGCTCTGTCATGAAAGAAGAATTTTTGGTTTCAAAGTCCCTTTAAGCTATTTCCTTACTGGTATTATGGTGCAAACAGGTGCGGCTCAGGCCTCTGGTCCATCAGCTGATAATCTAGAAGGGGGATCCTCAGTTAATTTAGCTCCTCCTAGTTTGTGTTTGCTTTGTAAGGATTTTCAGGTGCTCCTAGGAAAGTTCATCTGATTTTTTTTTTCTCCGAAACTTTAGGATTGTATTCACTCTTTCACTATTTCACTTTGGCCGTTAGCTCATCAGGGACTTCCTTTTGGAGTGGCCATTGATGATAGGGGTGTTTCTGACTTTTGTAATGAGTGGACCCTGCGCAAATATATGTACCTCTAGCTCACCTCGATAGGTTCCCTAGTAAACCTCAAAGTTAACAATAATGTAAGTGATGAAGCGAGCGCAAAAAGGCTAAGGTAGGTGCGTGAAAAACTTAAGGAATATCTAAACTCCTAAATGACAATAAGATATACAGTTTAATAGCGCTGCGGAATCTGTTGGCACTCTACAAATAACCGATAATAATTAATATAATTCAATCTAATACAATAAAATGAATGGATCCATGTTTTACAGAAATAAAATACAATAATAAAATCACATATAAAAGTTCATAAATACAAGCAATATCTGAATAAGAAGCAACTGTATATATGTGGTAGATCTGATTATAAATCCCCCCCAAAAAAAGGTTAGATGTGGAAGGTGGTTCAATATGATAAAAGTAATGTCCTTTGTGTTCAGATATTGGAAAATAAATAATCCATGATTAAAGGTAAAATACAAATTGGTGATAAGGGGTGAAAGAATAAAAATTGGTGGTAAGTGATAAAAAATAATAAAAAATTAAAAAAAGGTGAAAAAAATCTTCAATGTGATTAATCACAAGAAAAACATCGTCAAAAATGTGATGACTTAAAAAAACATAAAAAATGTAGAAGGTATAAAAAATGTTATCAAATTTGTGAAGAAAGTTACAAGTGTTGAAAGAATGGAAAAAGGAAATTTTTATGTCTTCAGAATCCGTTAATATCACCAATGGATATACAAACTCTCCTAAAATGACCTATTGGAGAAAAACAAAAACAATACTGCAGAATATATAAACCATTAAATTCAAATAAAGGTGATTAGCTTACTTGTGGTTATGTCAACGTGTTTTGGCCTAATACTAGGCCTTTATCAAGACTGAATAACCAAGTAAGCTAGTGAGATGTATATAGGGTAAATTATCCAATGGTTACTGACTGTTTGAGCGCCAAAATTAAGCCCTGTCCCCTTCCTGTAAGTTGCATTCTGGGTGTGGGCACGCAATATGATATACATACACAAAATAGTCCTGGATCTATCCTAGATCAAAATCTGTCTATTTCTCTAGGTCTAAACTTAAGGATAACTTTACACCTTATTTATAGATACCTATTCACAATTCAGATAATTTAAATTGTTTCTTCTGATTTCTGATGTTAAAGGGACAATAAAGTATAAAAAAATATTTCATGATTTAAATAGGGCATGTAATTTTAAACAACTTTCCAATTTACTTGTATTACCAATTTTGCTTTGTTCTCTTGGTATTCTTAATTGAAAGCTAAATCTAGGAGGTTCATGTGCTAATTTCTTAGACCTTGAAGTTTTTCACCACTAGAGGGAGTTAGTTCATGTGTTTCATATAGATAACATTGAGCTCAGGCACGTGAAGCTCCTAGGAGTCAGCACTGATTGGCTAAAAATGCAAGTCTGTCAAAAGATCTAAAATAAGGGAGCAGTTTGCAGAGGCATAGATACAAGGTAATCACAGAGGTAAAACGTATATTATAACTGTGTTGGTTATGCAAAATTGGAGAATGGGTAATAAAGAGATTATCTACCTTTTTAAACAACAACAATTCTGGTGTTTACTGTCCCTTTAAGTTTTACTTCCGGAATGACATTTCCGGGTTTTTAGTGTTTGACGTAACTTCCGGAATGTCATTTCCGGTTCCGGATATATGATGTCATTTCCGGGATAAACACTTCCGGTTTCAAATTGACCGGATGCTCTTTGTGGGAAATGAAACTAAGATTTTGTAATGGATTTCATCTACTATTTAAGAAATTAATTTGGTTACACAAACAATTTAGTTCCTCAATCGTTAAAACAATAATTTATGGAATGGATAATAAGTCACAAAGGGTCTACAAATATTATCAATACAAACAACAATTGTGACTTCATAAAAAACGACCATCTCTATCACAGGACAAGATCTCACTTTAGCCTCTACTTCTAACTCAGTTTTTTTAGGGGTAAATCCCCTGCTTTCCAGAGAAAAAGAGAGAGAGAGAATAACAATGAAAAGGAAAAACACAGATTTAGAAGACCAGGAAAGCTCAACTCAACAAAAAAGAAAACCCATAGAGGAAAAAGAGGCGGTTCAAAACTAAAAAAACATAAGCCACATATTGAAGATGCTACTCAAGATCCAGTCCCACAGACATCAAATTTGGACCCAGGAAACACTAACAAAGGAGTGAATGGTATATACAACCTAAGCTCAATAGAACTATCAACAAAAGAAGAATCTGTACTAACATACGGTTTGAGCTTTGCACCTACAAAATGTTTGGACAAATTCCAGATATTTATCAGTACGAAAGAGTTTGTCAGAAAATTAACATTTAAACGACATTTTTAAGATCACCAATTGAACGAAACTATACACCCCCTAAACCATCTGTGGACAATGAATTACACAGACTTAAGACCGAGGTCTACCTTTTACCCAGTTGGCAGTAAAGGCTGTGCAATCGAAGCTTTCGAGACAAATGTGTGTCATGATATCAGAAATCTGAGCCAAAACAAACTTAAGAATGTCAAATACAATTTATCAAAGTCCCAATTCGATACTATTAAAAAACTTGAAAGTAACCACAACCTGACTATAACCGGCGGTATAGTGGTGATGAATAGAAGTGACTATGAGGGAGAACAGAATTTTAAGTGATACTAAAACCTATCAGAGATTACTTAACAATCCGGTGGAGAAATATAAAAGAGAGTTGGAAGATTTGGTTACGAAATCAAAGACAATGGGGGTATTAAACGAAAGAGAATATAACTACATATTGGTAAAACCCAATTACCCCAGTATTTTACCAACTTCCAAAAATACACAAATCTCTGGTGAACCCTCCTGGAAGACCCATAATATCGGGTATAGGATCTATATCTAGTAATCTTTCTGAATATGTGGATAAAAATCTCCAAAAACATGTCACCAGTCTTCCATCCTACCTAAGAGACTCCACACAAGTTTTGACCATTTTAGATAATATAATATGGGAAGATACATATATTATGGCAACATGCGACGTAGTTTTGCTCTATACCAGTATTCCCCATGAAGGAGGTGTTGAAGCAGTGGACTTTTTTCTGAAAAAAGACTCATCTGTTCCTGAAGCACAATGCACTTTTATTCTTGAAAGTATCGACTACATTTTAACTCACAATTATTTCAGCAATGATAATAAGTTCTATCAACAATTATGTGGGACGGCAATGGGGACCAGGTTTGAGCCAAGCTATGCTAATCTCTATATGGGCAAGTGGGAGCAAATCTTTTGGGACTCCTGCCCAGCTAGCGCGGACCTGGTCCTATATGTAAGATACATCGACGATATCTTTCTTATTTGGAGAGGTACACTTGAAGATCTGCAACATACCATTGACTTGATGAATTTAAGATTCACTTATGAATACAGTAAAAAGACAATACAATTTTTAGATTTGAAAATAGAGATTGTAGATGGGCTAATAGAAACATCGACCTTCTTTAAGGAGGTCGATTGTAACAATTATATCCACAGTTTAAGTTGTCATCATGCCACCTGGAAAGACAATATTCCAAAGGGCCAACTATTAAGGGTAAAGAAAAATTGCTCCAACCCCAAGAAGTGGGAGGAGCAAGCCAGTGTTTTAAAACAGAGATTCCTAGAAAGAGGAAACAGAGAGGTAATATTGGATGGGAAGAATGAAGAAGTCAGGACCGTTGACCGCAGCAAAGACCTCATAAAATATAAGAAAATAAAGGTGAAACAGTTCGAAGATGACACCATCAATGTCCCAATGATTACAGAATACTGTGCCAATAAACACATTATGGAAGAAATATTTAAAAAAACATTAGTCATTATTAAAAGATGATGACACAATTGGAGAAAAATTGACTCCTCACCCACAATTTATATACATAAAAACAAATAATCTAAAAAATATGCTAGCTCCAAGTATCCCTAAACAAAGAAGACAAAATATGGTAAATCATCTTAATAAGACAATTAAAGGATTTTACCCCTGTCCAAGCTGTAAGGCATGCAAATATGGTTGGAAAACCAACACCTTTTCCTCACAACACAATAAAGAGAAATATATGATCAACAATCTGATTAGGTGTTGTGATAAGGGCATTAGATTTTTAATTCAATGCTCATGTAGCTTGCAGTACGTAGGACAGACTACTAGATTATTAAGGGATAGAATCAGAGAGCATATACTTTGCATAGAAAAAAAAGAACATAGACACTCCACTATATAAACACTTTACCACAAAACATGGTGTAAATCTTAAAGATTTTAAATATTGTGGGATACAAAAAGTGAGTAAGCATTGGAGAGGAGGCAATTACGAACATAAATTACTTTTGAATGAGTCCAAATGGATTTTTGCATTAGATTGTTTATAAACAAAGGGATTGAACAATAAGGAAGATCTATTACATCTTTTCCATCTGAATAGGCACTAGTATCACATATATTATAAGACAAACCGGATGCACACATTGGGAATCATTTTTCAATTCACCTATTAAAGGCAGACAACTTCAGAGATTATTAACTTAAGAAGCACACTTCCCAATTTTAGTTTATGCATTTTATACTTACCACATCTAGCCTCAGTGTTGTAATATTAGACTATTACCATTTGTAATCCTCACTAATAGGAATAATGAGAGATGTCTATGTAATCCACTCATACAGGTCTGCTGTATTCCTAATATTTAAGTTTACCATGTAATATAATCCACCAAGTGGGTAGTGTATCTCTTAATTTGTATCCACCAGAGAACAATAACTATGTTAACTGGGGAATATACAGGGAGACAAATTACTGAAGAAGATTTCAAAATGATGGCATAATGTCTCTAAATATTCTCAGAGAGATTGTATACTGATGGTATGGTATCCAACCAGTACACATGTAGATATTAGAAAATATGTCAGAAATAAATGGGTTTAGAATTAATTAGATTCCTGAGACTTCAGGGATTAATGAGTAAATTAGATCAAAGTATAAACCTCAGTTGGTTAAGTAGTTCAGAAATACTTTAATCCCAAATAAAGAGTTCACACTGTAGCATCTGTTTAAAGTATGTTGTTTCTTCACACACTTGATAAAGATGTTCAGAAGTGTTACAATCCAAAATAAAGAGTTCTCACTGAAGCATCCGTTTAAAGTATGTTGTTTCTTCACACACTCACACAATACATTCACAGTAAAATATATACAAATGTTCATTCACTCCAAAAGGTTATTTGCAGATTTGGCAGATAGGTTAGTTTGCAAGTTAGTGCTGATAATAGTGTCACACAAAAAAGGTAAAGTTGCGGTTTCACAATTGCTGCACAATTCAATACAAGCCAGATTTCCACAAAGGCGTATAATAGAAGACTGATATGCAAACTTATAAATTACTGCATGAGGAATTAAATTGAGCGGTACCTTGATATGTAGATTAAGCCCAGAGAGATACGTTACCGCTTGGTTAGAAGTCCGGTGTGAGTGTGGCTGACTTCCGGAACGCCGGAGGATAGAGATCCGTCTAGGTAAGGTTGCGGAGTGATCCAAAAGAAAAGATTGCCGGTTCTGGCTAAGGAGAAAGTGAATGATTGGAAGATAACTTACTGATTGGATAAGGTGAGTCTGCAGGAATACAAGTAACCAGCAAGTAAATATGCAGAGCTAGACCTGAAGGAGAAAATGTTAGAGAAAAGCGATGCAAATAGCTAGCTTAACAAAAACTTCAATTTTCAGGCAAAGTATCATGAGACTGAGCTCCTTAAATAGGTTGGTGATAGACATGGGCGGGGATATACCTTAAAGGTATATCACACTCATACTCTTTGAGATTTCCCCTAATTGAAATAAAATAGGGCTGATATGTCTCTATATGTAGATCAACTATCACATTGGATTTTTGACTGTATTTTACACCTTAATATCTACTATATATAACATGTATTTCTTTCATGTAATTGGCAAGAGTCCATGAGCTAGTGACGTATGGGATATACAATCCTAAAAGTTTCCCAAACCTCAAAATGCCTATAAATACACCCCTCACCACACCCACAATTCAGTTTTACAAACTTTGCCTCCTATGGAGGTGGTGAAGCAAGTTTGTGCTAAGATTTCTATGTTGACATGCGCTTCTCAGAATTTTGAAACCCGCTTCCTCTCAGAGTACAGCGAATGTCAGAGGGATGTGAAGGGAGTATCACCTATTGAATGTAATGATTTCCCTAATGGGGGTCTATTTCATAGGTTCTCTGTTATGGGTCGTAGAGATTCATCTCCTACCTCCCTTTTCAGATTGACGATATACTCTCATATACCATTACCTCTACTGATATCTGCTATATGTGGATGGGTGTCTTTTGGTAAGTATGTTTTTTATTACTTAAGACACCCCAGCTATGGTTTGGCATTTTATGCTTTTATATAAAGTTCTAAATATATGTATTGTACTTATATTTGCCATGAGTCAGGTTCATGTATTTCCTTGTGCAGACTGTCAGTTTCATATTTGTGGAAAAATAAACATATTAAGAAATATTTTTTCTTACCTGGGGTTTTAGTCTTTTTTTCTGATTGACTACATTTTTCTTACAAATTGTGTGCAGTACTAGGCTCGCGGGTGCGCCAATTGCTAGACTTTATTGCGTTATTGTTGGCGCATGAAAGTACGTCCGTTGATGCAAGTTCGTAATTTCCGGCGTCGTAGTTGATGCTGAGTCTTACACATGGTTGCATCGTTAGTGACGCAAGTGTGTCATTTCCAGATGTTGTTGGGGGCAAAAAAATTTCTCAGTTACGTTGTGCATCATACTTGGCGCCAAATTTTTCATTTATTTATTGCCCCATTGCCATTTGCCTCTTGCCTTTTTCTATGTCAGAGGGCTATGCTGTTCGCATTTTTTCCCATTCCTGAAATTGTCATATAAGGAAATTGATAATTTTGCTTTATATGTTGTTTTTTCTTTTACATTTTGCAAGATGTCTCAATCTGATCCTGCCTCAGAAGTATCTGTTGGAAATTTGCTGCCTGACATCGTTTCTACCAATGCTAAGTGCATTTGTTGTAAGATTGTGGAAATTATATCTCCGAATGTCATATGTAATAGTTGTCATGATAAACTTTTACATGCAGAGAATGTATCCATCAGTAATAGTACATTGCCAGTTGCAGTTCCTTCAACTTCTAATGTACATGATTTACCTATGAATTTTAAAGAATTTATTACGGATTCTATTCAGAAGGCTTTGTCTGCATTTCCGCCTTCTAATAAATGTAAAAGGTCTTTTAAAACTTCTCATAAAGTTGATGAAATTTCAAATGACAGACAACATAATGACTTATCCTCCTCTGATGAGGATGTATCTGATTCAGAAGATCCTTCCTCAGATATTGACACTGACAAATCTACTTATTTGTTCAAAATAGAGTATATTCGTTCTTTGTTAAAAGAAGTGTTAATTACTTTGGATATTGAGGAAGCTAGTCCTCTTGACATTAAGACTAGTAAACGTTTAAATTCTGTTTTTAAACCTCCTGTGGTTACTCCAGAGGTTTTTCCTATTCCTAATACTATTTCTGATATAATTTCTAAGGAATGGAATAAGCCAGGTACTCTTTTTATTCCTTCTTCAAGGTTTAAAAAATTGTATCCTTTACCAACAATTTCTATAGAGTTTTGGGAAAAGATCCCCAAAGCTAGCTATTTCTACTCTTGCTAAACGTACCACTATTCCTATGGAAGATAGTACTTCTTTTAAAGATCCTTTAGATAGGAAACTTGAATCCTATCTAAGGAAAGCCTATTTATATTCAGGTCATCTTCTCAGGCCTGCAATTTCTTTGGCTGATGTTGCGGCTGCATCAACTTTTTGGTTGGAGAATTTAGTGCAACAAGAATTGGATTCTGACATATCTAGCATTGTTTGCTTACTGCAACATGCTAATCATTTTATTTGTGATGCCATTTTTGATATTATCAAAATTGATGTTAGATCCATGTCTTTAGCTATTTTAGCTAGAAGAGCTTTATGGCTTAAATCTTGGAATGCTGATATGACATTTAAGTCTAGATTATTATCTCTTTCTTTCCAAGGTAATAATTTATTTGGTTCTCAGTTGGATTCTATTATTTCAACTGTTACTGGAGGATAGGGTTTTTTCTGCCTCAGGATAAAAGAACCTAAGGGTAAATCTAAGGCTTCTAACCGTTTTCGTTCCTTTTGTCAAAATAAGGAACAAAAATCGAATCCTTCCCCCAAGGAATCTGCTTCCAATTGGAAGCCTTCCTCAAATTGGAATAAATCCAAGCCTTTTAAGAAACCAAAGTCAGCCCCTAAGTCCGCATGAAGGTGCGGCCCTTATTCCAGCTCAGCTGGTAGGGGGCTGGTAGGGGGCAGATTACGTTTTTTCCAGGATATTTGAATAAATTCTGTCCAAAATCAATGGATTCAGGGCATTGTCTCTCAAGGGTATCGAATAGGATTCAGAGTAAGACCTCCTATGAGAAGATATTTCTCACGTATCCCAGCAAATTCAGTAAAAGCTCAGGCTTTCCTCAAGTGTTTTTCAGACCTGGAGTCTTCAGGGGTAATCATGCCGGTTCCTTTTCAGGAACAAGGTCTGGGGTTTTATTCAAATCTATTCATTGTCCCAAAGAAGGAAAATTCATTCAGACCAGTTCTGGATCTGAAAATTTTGAATCGTTATGTAAAAGTACCAACTTTCAAGATAGTGACTATAAGGACTATATTCTGCCTTTTGTTTAGCCAAGGACATTATATGTCTACAATAGACTTGCAGGATGCATACCTTCATATTCCGATTCATCCAGAACATTATCAGTTCCTGAGATTCTCTTTTCTAGACAAGCATTACTAATTTGTTGCTCTTCCATTTGGCCTAGCAACAGCTCCAAGAATCTTTTCAAAAGTTCTAGGTGCCCTACTCTCTGTAATCAGAGAGCAGGGTATTGCAGTGTTTCCTTATTTGGACGATATCTTGGTACTAGCTCAGTCCTTACGTTCTGCAGAATCTCACATGAATCAACTAGTGTTGTTTCTTCAAAAACATGGTTGGAGGATCAATTTACCAAAGAGTTTCTTGATTCCTCAGACAAGGGTCAACTTTTTAGGTTTCCAGATAGATTCAGTGTCCATGACTCTGTCTCTAACAGAGAAGAGACGGTTGAAATTGGTTGCAGCCTGTCGGCACCTTCAGTCTCAGTCATTCCCTTCAGTGGCTATGTGCATGGAAGTTTTAGGCCTCATGACTGCAGCATCGGACGCGATTCCTTTTGCTCGTTTTCACATGAGACCTCTCCAGCTTTGTATGCTGAATCAATGGTGAAGGGATTATACAAAGATATCACAGTTAATATCCTTAAATCCCAATGTTCGACACCCTCTGACATGGTGGTTAAATCACCAGCATTTAGTTCAAGGGGCTTCCTTTGTTCGGCCAACCTGGACTGTGATCACTACAGATGCAAGTCTTTCAGGTTGGGGATCTCTGACAGCACAAGGGGTTTGGAAATCTCAAGAGGCGAGATTACCAATCAATATTTTAGAACTCCGTGCAATTCTCAGAGCTCTTCAGTTATGGCCTCTGTTGAAGAGAGAACCATTCATTTGTTTTCAGACAGACAATATCACAACTGTGGCATATGTCAATCATCAGGGTGGGACTCACAGTCCTCAAGCTATGAAAGAAGTATCTCAGATACTTGCTTGGGTGTAATCCAGCTCCTGTCTAATCTCTGCAGTGCATATCCCAGGTGTAGACAATTGGGAGGTGGATTATCTCAGCCGTCAGACTTTACATCCAGGGGAGTGGTCTCTCCATCCAGATGTGTTTTCTCAGATTGTTCAGATGTGGGGTCTTCCAGAGATAGATCTCATGGCCTCTCAGCTAAACAAGAAACTTCCCAGATACCGGTCCAGGGATGTTCAGGCGGAAGCAGTGGATGCGCTGACACTTCCTTGGTGTTATCATCACACTTACATTTTCCCACCTCTAGTTCTTCTTCCAAGAGTGATCTCCAAAATCATCATGGAACAATCATTTGTGTTGCTGGTGGCTCCAGCATGGCCACACAGGTTTTGGTATGCGGATCTTGTTCGGATGTCCAGTTGCCAACTTTGGCCACTTCCGTTAAGGCCGGACCTACTGTCTTAAGGTCCATTTTTCCATCAGGATCTCAAATCATTAAATTTGAAGGTATGGAAATTGAATGCTTAGTGCTAAGTCATAGAGGTTTCTCTGGATCAGTGATTAATACTATGGTACAAGCTCGTAAATCCGTCTCTAGAAAGATTTATTATCGAGTTTGGAAGACTTACATTTCATGGTGTTCTTCTAATACATTTTCTTGGCATTCTTTTAGAATTCCTAGAATTTTACAGTTTCTTCAGGATGGTTTGGATAAAGGTTTGTTAGCAAGTTCCTTGAAGGGACAAATCTCTGCTCTTTCTGTTTTATTTCACAGAAAGATTGCTAAACTTCCTGATATTCACTGTTTTGTACAGGCTTTAGTTCGTATTAAGCCTGTCATTAAATCAATTTCTCCTCCTTGGAGTCTTAATTTGGTTTTGAAGGCGTTACAGGCTCCTCCTTTTAAGCCTATGCATTCTTTGGACATTAAACTACTTTCTTGGAAAGTGTTGTTTCTTTTTTGCTATCTCTTCTGCTAGAAGAGTTTCTGAGCTTTCTGCTCTTTCTTGTGAATCCCCTTTTCTGATTTTTCATCAGGATAAGGCGGTTTTGTGGACTTCATTTACATTTTTACCTAAGGTTGTGAATTCTAACAACATTAGTATAGAAATTGTTGTCCCTTCCTTGTGTCCTAATCCTAAGAATTCTTTGGAAAGATCCTTAGATTCTTTAAATGTGGTAAGAGCTTTGAAATATTATGTTGAAGCTACTAAAGATTTCAGGAAGACTTCTAGTCTATTTGTTATATTTTCGGGTCCTTGGAAGGGTCAGAAGGCTTCTGCTATTTCCTTGGCTTCATGGTTAAAACTTTTGATTCATTCAGCTTATTTGGAGTTGGGTAAGACCCCACCTCAGAGAATTACAGCTCATTCTACTAGATCAGTCTCCACTTCGTGGGCTTTTAAGAATGAAGCTTCAGTTGATCAAATTTGCAAAGCAGCAACTTGGTCCTCTTTGCATACATTTACTAAATTCTACCGTTTTGATGTATTTGCTTCTTCAGAAGCAGTTTTTGGTAGAAAAGTTCTTCAGGCAGCTGTTTCAGTTTGATTCTTCTGCTGATGTTTTAAGTTTTTCTTGTCATTATAGAATAAACTTATAATTTGGGTTATGGATTATTTTTTCAGCGGAAAATGGCTGTTTTTTATTTTATCCCTGCCTCTCTAGTGACTCTTGCGTGGAGTTCCACATCTTGGGTATTGATATCCCATACGTCACTAGCTCATGGACTCTTGCCAATTACATGAAAGAAAACATAATTTATGTAATAACTTACCTGATAAATTCATTTCTTTCATATTGGCAAGAGTCAATGAGGCCCACCCTTTTTATGGTGGTTTTGACTTTTTTGTATAAAGCACAATTATTTCCAAATTCCTTTGTTGATGCTTTTTACTCCTTTCTTTATCACCCCATTACTTGGCTATTGGTTAAACTGAATTGTGGGTGTGGTGAGGCGTGTATTTATAGGCATTTTGAGGTTTGGGAAACTTTGCCCCTCCTGGTAGGATTGTATATCCCATACGTCACTAGCTCATGGACTCTTGCCAATATGAAAGAAATGAATTTATCAGGTAAGTTCTTAAATAAGTTATGTTTTTTCTATTCCATATAAAGGTATACTACTATATTGTAGTAAATGCCCTCAAAACATTTGAGCTTAGCAAGTATTGTCTAACAGTTTGCTATTTTAGCCCATTGACGTTTCTAATCTATTTGCACATGTTTTTAGTTTACATATGTGTTTTTTAATTGATAAATTCGTTTTTTATGAAGTCACAATTGTTGTTTGTATTGATAATATTTGTAGACCATATGTGACTTATTATCCATTCCGTAAATTATTGTTTTAACGATTGAGGAACTAACTCATTTGTGTAACCCAATTAAGTTCTTAAATAGTAGATGAAATCCATTACAAAATCTTAGTTTCGTTTCCCACAAAGAGCATCCGGTCAATTCGAAACAGGAAGTGTTTATCCTGGAAATGACGTCATATATCCGGAACCGGAAATTACATTCCGGAGTTACATCAAACACTAAAAAAACGGAAATGTCATTCCGGAAGTAAAACTTAACATTAGAAATCGGAAGAAATAATTTAAATGATCCGAATTGGGAATAGGCATCTATAAATAAGGTGTAAAATTATCCTTAAGTTTAGATCTAGAGAAATAGACAGATTTGGATCTAGGATAGATTCAGTACTATTTTGTGTATGTATATCATATTGGGTGCCCACACCCAGAATGCAACTTACAGGAAGGGGGTGGGGCTTAATTTTGGGGCTCAATCAGCCATTAACAATTGGATAATTTACTCTATATACATTTCACTAGCTTACTTGGTTATTCAGTCTTGATAAAGGCCTAGTATTAGGCCAAAACGCGTCGACATAACCACAAGTAAGCTAATCACCTTTATTTGAATTTAATGGTTTATATATTCTGCAGTATTGTTTTTGTTTTTCTCCAATAGGTCATTTTAGGAGAGTTTGTATATCCATTGGTGATATTAACGGATTCTGAAGACATAAAAAGTTCACTTTTTCATTCTTTCAACACTTGTAACTTTCTTCACAAATTTGATAAAAATTTTTATACCTTCTACATTTTTTATGATGTTTTTTAAGTCATCACATTTTTCTCATTTTTGATGATGTTTTTCTTGTGATTAATCACATTGAAGATTTTTTCACTACTTTTTTTTATTTTTTTACTTTTATTTTTATTATTTTTTATCACTTACCAATTTTTATTCTTTCACCACTTATAACCAATTTGTATTTTAACTTTAATCATGGATTATTTATTGAACACAAAGGACATTACTTTTATCATATTGAACTGGGATTAAGTTTGAACTGGGACTCTCTTTGGAATACGCATTTACCACCTTCCACATCTAACCTTTTTTTGGGGGGATTTATCATCAGATCTACCACATATATACAGTTGCTTCTTATTCAGATATTGCTTGTATTTATTAAATTTTATATGTGATTTTATTATTGTATTTTATTTCTGTAAAACATGGATCCATTAATTTTATTGTATTAGATTGAATTGTATTAAACTGTATATCTTATTGTCATTTAGGATCTTAGATATTCCTTAAATTTTTCACCCACCTACCTTCGCCTTTTTGGCACTCGCTTTATCACTTACACTACTGTTTCTGACTCTGAGTACTTTTATTCTGAGGATAGTTTCTCTGAGTCTCAGGACCCTGCTGCTGTGGCAGAGGATGTAGCCTTTTAATTTCAGGCTTAACCATATACATGCATTATTGTGGGATGTTTTAATTGCTTTCAAGGTAGAGGTTTGTCCTGCTACAGTCAAGCGATCTGTTAAGAGGATTGGTAATTATTGAAGGCAACTTCTAAGCAGCCTTCCTCTTTTCCTGTGCTTGATTCCTTATTCCTTAGCTTCTGCCTTATTTCTAAGCAATGGCAGAAGCTAAGTATTACTTTTGTTCCATCTACCAAATGTAAATCTGTTTCCTCTCCCCTTTGTTAATACAGAGATTTGGGAAACTGTTCTTAAGGTAGATGCAGCAATTTCCACTTTGGCCAGATGTACCACTTTTCCTTTAGAGCATAGTTACTCTTTTTAGATAGAAAACTTGAAGGTTTTCATAGGGAATCCTTTCATCTTGCAGGTATTATGTTTAGACTTGCAGTCAGTGTTGCCCGTGTCTCCGCTGCCACTGCTGTTTGGCGTGATAATCTCTCAGAACTTGTTTCTGGGGAAATCACTCTGGATGAGTTTCAGGATTGTATTTATTTTCCTGAGAGCAGCCAATTAGCTAATTAATGCATTAGCCATTTTTTTAGACGAGCTTTGTGGCTTAAGTCTTGGGGGTAGATTTATCATACCCCAGACGGACATAATTCGCTATAGAGAATCATGTCTGCCCTGCATCGCTAAATGCAGACAGTGTAGAATGCTTTCTCTCCCCTTTAAGGGTTAATCTTTTTTTTGTTCCTAGATTGGATTCAGGTATGGCCACAGTCACTGGGGATAAGGGAGCTTTTCTCCTCCAGGATAAGATATCTAAGGGCAAGCTTAGATCTGCAGGGCGGTTTTGTATCTTTTGGCAAGCTTTGGCTCTAAAAAGATTTCCCCTCTGCCTAGTGTTCTGGTCCTCTATTAGTGCCTGAATAGTAACGTCCTGCCTTCATTGTTTCTCTTCTCAATCACAGTGTTTTCGTGGAAGCCACGGCTTGAGGATTGATTCCCACAAGTTCTGTGATGTTGGTCATGTGTTACAGATACCATATTTTTTTTTGTCTGATTTCAGCAGCTGTCGCTCATAAGATTGTCAAGCTGTGTGTGATGAGTACTTTTAAAATATGGAGTTAAAAACTCTGGTCTACCAGACAAAATTATCCTATAGAGAGTCATGGAGTTTAGGAACTATATTTGTACATAAAATTCTTTTAACATTATAATTTTATTTTGAGATTAGGTCTAATCATGCAACCAGGTAATTTATAATTTATCATAGATCAGATCCTTAATGATTACATAGTTCATTTTTAGAAGTAAAACTAATAAAAAATCTATTAAGTTACAGAAATATAAGTGACTTTTCTAGAAGGCATCAGTGGTTTACAGTTAATAATGAACACATACTTAGTCAGTAGATGAATATAATGAATGATATAACCAAAATGAAGAGCAAAACGTTTTCAAGTGCATAAACTTTTGGATCAGTTCATGATTTGTGTAGTTATCAGAGTATGAGACCTTTATTGTAATTGGTGGACCAATGTTTTACGTTTATATCTGGACCATTTAACCTGGACTGTAATGTTCAATAATTCTAGTTTGCAACACTATACAGTCCTTGTATAGTTATGTATCTCCGCTCCAGCCTTAGAGGATTCTTGTGACCAATAAAGGATCTGAAAATGTATAAACATAACTCAATTATCAACTTGTTGCCCAGGTAATAGATGCCCCTCACAACTTGACTATTTTTATTGCATGAAATGACTGCACAATTTTACATATGTTAAGGACAACTGCATTTTTGGAAGTCATATAAACCCAACGTGGGCCTTTATCGTCGGTATTCTAGTACCTATTTGAATTTTAAAAATCTGGCCTGGTTAACCAGCAATTTAATAATAATAATCATATTTCTGCAACAAATCTAAGAGCAGTGCACTAAATGTGTATAATATGCTCTATTATATAGCCTGTCTAGCAGTTCACTAAATGTGCATAATATGCTCTATTATTTATAGTGTCTAAATATGTGTCAGCATTAAAAGTCACTTGTATTAATGTTTCCCCTGTGAGACGCAATAAACTCCTCTCCTTTAACTAACCCCTGTAGCTGCTTTCTTCACAGACTTCCGTTGTGTGATAGTTCTCACTTCCAAGCAATCTATTCAAAAAGAAACACAAGGGCATACATGAATCAAAATGGAAATTTATTAAAACAATAAAAACCATATAAAATGCTCTTTAAGATATAATAGGCATACAACACTTCCATGTGTTGCACCGTCCCTTGAATTAGCCTCGCATTACATCATGGGATTAAATTAACAGGTGTCATAAAATATTTGATGAACACTTTCCAGTGTTGTGTGTACGATCAAACCTCCTTGTTGCCTTTATGCATTTTGTTTGTACTATATACAGACTTTATCATGAGTAGTGGAGCAGGGACCAAGTACAGTGGGAACGCATGGTGACGGAGTTCCTGCATTACTTTTGCAGGAGGAACTAAGTTCCCCCAGGACAGAGAACAGAAATGCTTCAGTAAACAATGCTGCTGGTGGGAGGAGCTGGAGCACAGTCTGGTTAGAGAGATAGTGAGATCCTCTAGTAATGGGCAGTATCACTTCCTACAATACATTAAATGCAAGCCTGCTCTGTGATCACCCTGCACTCTGTGGAACACATGGTTATTTTTTACAGAGGAGGAGTCTGGAGTTGCTATCAGACATGCAGGTCTCAGCCCACCCTGGAAAGGAGGGTGTGAGGAACTGTAACTAAGCTGGCTATGTACCATATGAGTATGGAAACCCTGGATCTTAACATTAAACAGGTGTTCATGTGTGTCTATTTAAATATTTGAAAGTTGTTTTAAAAATAAGTTCAGTGTTAAACTAAAGAAAACATTTCCTCATCAAGCAGGGAAGAGTCATGGCCTTCCAGTTTCCTCTCTGATTGGTAATTCCTTTTAGTTATTCCAGAGATAGCTGGGGTGAGGTTTGCAATGGAAAGCCATATGTACACCAAAGGAAAAAATAGTCTTTGCAATTAAAGATGTTTGTGACACATCTTAAAGTAGGATAAGTCCTACTTTATTTAGGTTGGTGTCTGCAAGTCTATAAATTTATCGTCAGCCAGCCAGATTCTCTGCAAAATGCTGACCTGTGCAAGATAATGTATTTTCTGCAGATTCAACCTTACCAGTTTCATCTCAAGGTGCAAGGTAACCTGTTTTGCTTTTAATGTTACTGTGCTCTCATGCCTCCTGCTTCCTCTGCAGTGTTACTTGCCTTACATTTACTTGGTATACGTGTTAAATGGACAGTATGCACCAATTTTCATATAACTGCATGTGATAGATACTACTACTATTAAGAATAATATGCACAGATACTAATCTAAAAATCCAGTATAAAACCTTTTAAAAACTTACTTAGAAGCTCCCAGTTTAGCATTTGTTATTAGGTTGAATGGGACACCCAGTGAAAGCAGACACTACACCTCTCCCCCCTTCATCTGCATATGAAAAAAAACCTTTAAACAAACAGGAGCAAGCTGGTTTGTCCAAATGTGCGTGTGGCGTGTGTGTAGAAAAGGCTTTTTCCGCATCACTCTCCCATACGCTGAATTGTTGAACGATGCACAGTGACACCATCTGCAGCAAGATGATGTTGTAGGTCTTTGGAGGTGGTCTGTGGGCTGTTTTTGACCGTTCTCACCATCCTTTGCCTTTCCGGTATTTTACTTCTGACCTTAACAAGAACTGTGTCTGTGGTCTTCCATTTCCTCACTATCTTCCTCACAGTGGACACTGACAGCTTAAATCTCTGCGATAGCTTTTTGTAGCCTTCCCCTAAACCATAATGTTGAACAATCTTTGTTTTCAGGTCATTTGAGAGTTGTTTTGAGGCCCCCATGTTGCCATTTTTCAGAGGAGAGTTAAAGAGAACATCTCCTTGCAATTGGCCACCTTAAATACCTTTTCTCATAATTGGATGCAAATGGCTATAAAGTTCAAGGCTTAATGGGCTCACCAAACAAATTGTGTGTTCCAATTAATCAGTGCTAGGTAGTTACAGGTATTCAAATCAACAAAATGACAAGGGTGCCCAAAATTATGCACCTGTCTAATTTTGTTTGGATGCATATTGCACATTTTCTGTTAATCCAATAAACCTCATTTCACTACTGAAATATTACTGTGTCCTTCAGTGATTTGATAGATCAAAATGAAATTGCTGATCCAAACACCCAATTATTTATAAATGAAAATCATGGAAATTGTCAGGGGTGCCTAAACTTTTGCATACGACTGTACATTATCTTGGCTACTTATCCCTTCTTACGTGGGCCTATTTGAATAGAAAAGTCTACTATCTTTGTTTTTCAATGTAGAATAACTATTCTGTATATTGTATTTTTTTTTAAATTTTCAAAATAAAATATATATATATATAAAAAAAAATGTTAATGTGACCATTGATAAATAATGTACATTAAAAATAGAAAAAGGTATAGATAATATAAAAAGTAAAAATGTTAGATTATTTAGACATTTTTATGAATAAAATAGGACAATTATTCAGTTATATTTTTACATAATCTATTGCAGAATAGAATGTAAATGATAAAAACAGCATTTTAAATCCCTGTTGTACTTTTTATATTGGATAATGTTTCCAACACATAAACCATAATAAGCAGACTATTTATATAATTGCTCTTGGGATGTTCTATTTGATTGAGCAAGGAAAATTCTAACATGCTTCAGTAAAATACATTAATGTATAATTCATCAGCAGGGAACTTTTGTTATTTTGTCATGCAAATACACAAAATAAAGAATATGCAAAACCAAAAGGGACAGTCTACACCTCAGTCATCTTAAAGTCTTACCTCATATTAAACTGCAAATAACCTCCTACACCATTTTTTCATTTTTATATCATGCAGCAGTAACAGTAAAAAAGTTATTTTAAAATTAATATTGTTTCTGGCCACTTTGAAATGGTTGCCAAGCCCCGCCCGCTGATGACATTTCTTCTCCATAAGTGTCTCATATTCTGAATATCAGATAAACCTTATAACAGTGGAAGAATAGTGTTGCAATAAGGGTACTAAGAATGAATACAATTAAATTTTATGAAGTGAGATCAATCTTTGCAATACTGTTATAGTGTCCTATATATAACGTAACTTTTATTCAGGATCTATTTTCACATGTATAATTGACCTCAAGGACTGTCAAATTGAAAAAACTTTTGTTAACATAAATTTAAAACTTGACACCATGTAATTAAAACAGGTTGTCAAGTTTAAAAGCGTATGCATATATTTTCAAAATTATTGTTTCTTGCTCAGAAATATTTTGGAATAATAATTGATACATTATAAGTAACACATTCTGATATTATGAGTTAAAGCAATTCAGTTTACAAAATATGGAAAAAATCACTCCCAATAGTTTGTGATATTTGGAATTAAATTACTGGGGCAATCTCGTCCCAAGCTTAAATATCCAGAACATCTCCCTTTTACTGAGTATCTTCAAACTATCTCCACCCCTCTTAAGCTTTAAAACTCTTTCAACGGCACACTATTTAAAAAGATGACTAGATTACAAAGTCGCACTATATGCGGACGATGTATTGTTCACTGTGTCATCCCCGCTAACAACCATCCCTAAGATTCTGATAGAACTAGATGAGTTTGGAAAATACACCAACTTTCTTGTTAATAAGCTAAAATCCGAGATCTTAAATATTACATTACCAAATGCCAAATTTAAATCCCTGTCGACGATCTGCCCGCTCCGGTTAAAATCAGATGCTATAAAATACCTGGGGATCCACCTCTCCCCCAGACAGACGACACTATTTGACAGAAACTACAACACACTCTTACTCAACACACAACGCGACCTGAAGACATGGACAAATAAACCACTATCCTGGTGGGGTCGGATTCAAGCCATTAAAATGACCACATTACCTAGAATTCTTTACATTTTACAAACTCTCCCACTCCATTTACCATGTTTGTACATAAACAGGATTCAGAGAAGCCTCAACACGTTTGTCTGGGGTAAATGCAGACCACGAATCAATAGGAACACGATGTATAGGCTAAATAAAGCTGGGGGGTTGGGACTACCTAGGATAGAGGAGTATTACCAGGCAGTGACGTTACAAAGGGTACTGGACTGGCACTAAACACAAGAACGTAAAGTATGGGTCACACTAGACTCGCATATTCTAAAGGCACCCCTGATACACGCCCTATGTTGGGTATCTAAAGACCTTAGACCTCCCCAGTGTCGGCATCTTGAAATCCATAAGCAACTATTTAAGATTTGGGATCACATAATTGCTACCAAACCGCATATCACCACTTTTAGATCTCCGCTCTTTCCAATAGTTTTAAATATTGAAATGATAGGAGGACTAGATAAAGGCTTCAAGCGGCTGACTGAATGGGACTACACGATCCCACTACTCAAATTTACAGAAGCAGGCAAACTATTAGACAGAGACAAATTAGCTGATCTAGCAGGTGGTAGATTCACCAAATGGCTAAAGTATGCCCAACTACAACATTACATACATACATCCCCATTTAAGTCGGACCTGCTGAGAAAGCCCACTGCTTTCGAACAGATGTGCCATAGCGGAATTATACCAAGAGGAACGCTCTCTATATATCGCAAGCTTCTTATAGATACCCTCACAGACACCCTACCACCCTACACAACCAAATGGCACCTAAAACTTAAAGACAACATAGACACCGAAAAATGGAATAAAATCTTTAGCTCACTCAAAAAATCTTCAACGTCCCCCGAGATATTAGAATTAAACTTTAAAATCCTTCTTCGGTGGTACCTAACCCCATCGAGACTAGCTAGCATCTACCCCAACACGTCCAGCCTGTGCTGGCGTGGTTGTGGAAAACATGGCAATTTAATCCACATGTGGTGGCAATGCCCAAAAGTCTGCCCACTGTGGGACACAGTTGAATCCTACTTTATACAAAGTAATAACACTGAATTTACACTGCCCCCACACGTAGCCCTACTAAATGACCTACCTAAAATAACTTGTCATCTGAAATGTCTAGTGCTGCAGATTGGCCTCAATAGTGCAAGGAAACTAATAGCACGCCACTGGAAAAAGCCTAGTACCCTGAGTAAAGCTATGTGGGTGGAGGAGGTAGAAGAACAATTTTCCTTAGAGACATATGGTTACTTATGCCGTAACAAAATAGATACTATACTGAATGCCAGGCTCCTATGGCAGGAGTACTTGTGAGACTATTCACCCTCTATAACATACACATGCAGCATGTCATTAGATCAAGGCCACCAAACAAAAAGATCTGTAGATATAAAAATACCCAGTTTATGACCTGCTGACCTACGCTGATGATAAGACCAACATTCTGGGAGGAGGGGAGTGCCGGACCGCCCCAGCCATTTATACCGCTTACCATAAGAGAGAGATACTTACCTTTACCAGACATGCCTAGAGACCAGAGGATATTTGTTAAAAAAGTTAGAGGGACTTTATTTTAATTTCCCTTTCCTTTTTGTTAAGATTATGTTTTACTAGTTTAATTATCTGAGGGATGCTCAACTAAATACAGAAAGAGCCTTATACCTATTTACCCGGCTAATTGATGGAACCTACTGTGCCTTAACACGAAGACACCCTGCACACTCAACGGGGAAAGAAGACTCTTTGTGATATTACACTTAATGCTGTATTTGATGACAATAATGTAATAATCCACGGTTGATGCTCCCTGACTTGTACATCACTAATAAAAACAATAAATAAATAAAAAAAAAAAGATGACTAGACTTTTTTGGTATATTTACATGTGTTGTACTGTGGGAGTGGAAGAAGTACCCACATTGATGGTTGAAAAATGTTCACGTTTTGCTGTTGTGTCAAAGGTCGCAGTTGACATGGTGACACTATATTTCCTATTGTCTTACATCGTTTATAAGGAAATATTAAGTCTTCCTCCACTACTCACTGCAATTTATCATCTGCCAGGAGAAATGGAAAATGTTTGTGCACAATTTTGCAAAACTCATAATATTGTGCACCATTGTTAGTGATAAAAGTTACCCCCTATCCATCCCATTTACTTCCTGTTTGGCCCTATGGACCACATCATCGGGATTATCCCTATCTCTTAGGTGGGAGGACAACCGATCCACTATTTGGAGGTAATCTCCATGTTCGTGGTAGTTATGTCGCAATCTTGCAAACTGCCCCTTTGCTATCGCATATGGAACATGATTTGAATGGCAAATCCTGGCATGTAGCAAGTAGTTGTCAGATATAGTTTTAATAGACTATTGACTTGAACTACTTAGATGTTAGATTAACAGGAATTAATGAACACAATCATTTGTTGTCTATGATACTCAAATGTGAACTTTAGGCCTAGTTCATTTTTGTTTAAGTAATCCACAAAGGCAGAAGCTTGTTCATAAGTGCCTTCCCACACAAATAATTAATCATCTATGAAACGTTTGTAGATAGAAATACAACCTTTAATGGGATTTACACCGTCAAAGATGCGGGGCAGCTAAGATCTCGTGAAATTGGTACTGTTGGTCAAGAAGTATTCAATAGCCCTTAAACCCTATTCATGAGGTATAGATGAGAACAAAGCAACTACATCCACCGTTAACCAACTTAATTGAGATGCCCACCTTACAGAATCTATCAGAACATGTTTAGTGTCACGTAGATAAGTGGGCAAGTTTAAAACCAATGGCTGCAGAATCCAGCCATAAAGTACTTTCAGATCCCTCAAAAAAAATTAGAAAGGCAAATTTTAGCTTTAGAGCTGTTAATCTTGCAATGCAGGGTCCTGCTAAAATAATAAAAAAAAAAATGGTTTTGCTTGATTTCTCTCCATGCTGGTGAGTTTTTGGTAATCAGACCATTATTCTTCAGCCATTTTGGGAAAGGGGTTATTATCGGAGAGAGGGCTTCATGTACTAAGCAGCAAAAGCTACTCCAGAACCCCTGTGGGGCAGGTTCACATATGCAAGCCTGCTTCCCGCAATGTAAGAAGTAGCGATCATTAGACTGCTGCTTCTTAAAATCTACACCACCTCTGAGGTGGCAAGGAAATATAACCGAGAGCTTGCTCAATCTGGGTTATTGACAGTTCCTTCTCTCATGCACAAGAAGGAGCGGGCTTTACATGTTCACTTTAGCATGTAATGATACATACGGGCAGCGGATCCTGTTCATCCACTGCCCATATGTAGCGAAGGCAAGTAGACAACATCTCTAGTTGAGAAGCTTGTCCGCTCGACCTTTGGTACATTGGGCCCAGAATATGTTTTTCTTCTGGGTTTTTTGGGTTTTTTTGTGGACAAACATTAAAAAATGAAGGTTTTGAATTTGCTTTCCTTAAGATCTCTTATATATGTCTTATTGGGATTTCAGATGTAATTTTTATATTTCATGAACAAACCCATGAGGTCTTAAAAGCTTATAGAATGCAAAACCTTGATTTCTTGCATGTAATTGGCAAGAGTCCATGAGCTAGTGACATATGGGATACACAATCCAACCAGGAGGGGCTAAGTTTCCCAAACCTCAAAATGCCTATAAATACACCCCTCACCACACCCACAATTCAGTTTTTACAAACTTTGCCTCCTATGGAGGTGGTGAAGTAAGTTTGTGCTAAGATTTCTACGTTGATATGCGCTTCTCAGCATTGTTGAAGCACGATTCCTCTCAGAGTACAGAGAGTGTCAGAGGGAC
The DNA here is from genome assembly GCF_027579735.1 of Bombina bombina. Lineage (NCBI taxonomy): Eukaryota > Metazoa > Chordata > Amphibia > Anura > Bombinatoridae > Bombina > Bombina bombina. The sequence goes on along the minus strand of NC_069500.1, from coordinate 155,607,620 downwards.
GTGAAGGGAGTATCACTTATTTGAATATGATGATTTCCCTAACGGGGGTTTATTTCATAGGTTCTCTGTTATCGGTCGTAGAGATTCATCTCCTACCTCCCTTTTCAGATCGACGATATACTCTCTATTTACCATTACCTCTACTAATAACTGTTTTAGTACTGGTTTGGCTATCTGCTATATGTGGATGGGTGTCTTTTGGTAAGTATGTATTTTATTACTTAAGACACCTCAGCTATAGTTTGGCACTTTATGCATTTATATAAAGTTCTAAATATATGTATTGTACTTATATTTGCCATGAGTCAGGTTCATGTATTTCCTTCTGCAGACTGTCAGTTTCATATTTGGGGAATATAAACATTTTAAGAAATTTATTTCTTACCTGGGGTTTAGTCTTTTTTTCAGTTGACTACTTCTTGCTATTGCGGGTATAAGGCCCGTGGGTGCGTCAAATGTTAAACTTTATTGCATCATTCTTGGCGCAAAAATATTTTTGCTGTGAAAAAATACGTTTATGACGCAACTTCGTCATTTCCGGCATCATACGTGACGCCGAGACCTTTCACACGACGGCGTCATTAGTAACGCGAGAGTGTCATTTCCGGTTATTTTCATTATTTCAATACCCCATTGATGTTTGCCTCTTGCTTTTTTCTCTATCAGAGGCCTATGCTTTTGCATTTTTTCCCATTCCTGAAACTGTCATATAAGGAAATAGATAATTTTGCTTTATATGTTGTTTTTTCTCTTACATTATGCAAGATGTCCCAATCTGATCCTGCCTCAGAAGTTTCTGCTGGAACATTGCTGCCTGACATCGGTTCTACCAAAGCTAAGTGCATTTGTTGTAAAATTGTAGAAATTATTTCACCGAATGTCATTTGTAATAGTTGTCATGATAAACTTTTACATGCAGATAGTGTTTAAATCAGTAATTGTACATTGCCAGTTGCAGTTCCTTCAACTTCTAATGTGCATGATATACCTGTAAATTTTAAAGAATTTGTTTCTGATTCTATTCTGAAGGCTTTGTCTGCATTTCCACCTTCTAATAAACGTAAAAGGTCTTTTAAAACTTCTCATTTAGCTGATGAAATTTCAAATGAGCAACAACATAATAATTTATCCTCTTCTGATGAGGATCTATCTGATTCAGAAGATCCTTCCTCAGACATTGAAACTGACAAATCTACTTATTTATTTAAAATAGAGTATATGCGTTCTTTATTAAAAGAAGTGTTAATTACTTTGGATATTGAGGTAACCAGTCCTATTGACGTTCAGTCTAATAAATGTTTAAATGCTGTTTTTAAACCTCCTGTGGTTTCTCCAGGAGTTTTCCTATTCCGGAGGCTATTTCTGATATGATTTCTAGGGAATGGAATAAGCCAGGTACTTCTTTTATTCCTTCTTTAAGGTTTAAAAAATTGTATCCTTTACCAGCAAAATCTATAGAGATTTGGGAAAAAATCCCCAAAGTTGATGGGGCTATTTCTGCTCTTGCTAAACGTACCACTATTCCTATGGAAGATAGTACTTCCTTTAAGGATCCTTTAGATAGGAAGCTTGAATCTTATCTAAGGAAGGCCTATTTATATTCAGGTCATCTTCTCAGACCTGCTATTTCTTTGGCTGATGTTGCGGCTGCATCAACTTTCTGGTTGGAGAATTTAGCGCAACAAGAATTGGATTCTGACATATCTAGCATTACTCGCTTACTGCAACATGCTAATCATTTTATTTGTGATGCTATTTTTGATATTATCAAAATTGATGTTAGATCCATGTCTTTAGCTGTATTAGCTAGAAGAGCTTTGTGGCTTAAATCTTGGAATGATGATATGACATCTAAATCTAGATTACTATCTCTTTCTTTCCAAGATAATAATTTATTTGGTTCTCAGTTGGATTCTATTATTTCAACTATCACTGGAGGAAAAGGAGTTTTTCTGCCTCAGGATAAAAAACCTAAGGGTAAATCTAAGGCTTCTAACCGTTTTCGTTCCTTTCGTCAGAATAAGGAAAAAAACCTCAATCCTCCTCCCAAGGAATCTGTTTCCAATTGGAAGCCTTCCTCAAATTGGAATAAATCCAAGCCATTTAGGAAACCAAAGTCAGCCCCTAAGTCCGCATGAAGGTGCGGCCCTCATTCCAGCTCAGCTGGTAGGGGGCAGATTAAGGTTTTTCAAGGATTTTTGGATAAAATCTGTCCAAAATCATTGGATTCATAGCATTGTCTCTCAAGGGTATCGAATAGGATTCAAAGTAAGACCTCCTGTGAGAAGATTTTTTCTCTCACGTATCCCTGTAAATCCAGTAAAATCTCAGGCTTTTCTGAAGTGTGTTTCAGACCTGGAGTCTTCAGGGGTAATCATGCCAGTTCCTCCTCAGGAACAAGGTTTGGGGTTTTATTCAAACCTAAAGATATGGAATAAAAAGCGCAGAGTAAAACACCAAACTCCTGATATACCTAAAAAGTCCCTAATATAGGCATGTAAAAAACAGATAAAATTATATTTAAACAGGAGCGCTGTAGCTAAAGGTGGATGTGAAACAAAATATCAAAATTAGGGCAGGTGATAAAATTACAAAAGATACGTGATGTTTTAACACGTATCTTTTGTAATTTTATCACCTGCCCTAATTTTGATATTTTGTTTCACATCCACCTTTAGCTACAGCGCTCCTGTTTAAATATAATTTTATCTGTTTTATTCAAACCTATTCATTGTACCAAAGAAAGAAAATTTATTCAGACCAGTTCTGGATCTGAAAATTTTGAATCGTTATGTAAGAGTACCAACTTTCAAGATGGTGACTATAAGGACTATTCTGCCTTTTGTTCAGCAAGGACACTATATGTCCACAATAGACTTGCAGGATGCATACCTTCATATTCCGATTCATCCAGAACACTATCAGTTTCTGAGATTCTATTTTCTAGACAAGCATTACCAATTTTTTGCTCTTCCATTTGGCCTAGCAACAGCTCGAAGAATCTTTTCAAAGGTTCTGGGTGCCCTACTATCTGTAATCAGAGAACAGGGTATTGTGGTGTTTCCTTATTTGGACGATATCTTGGTACTAGCTCAGTCTTTACATACTGCAGAATCTCACACAAATCAACTAGTTTTGGTAACATGGTTGGAGGATCAATTTACCAAAAAGTTTCTTGATTCCTCAGACAAGGGTCACCTTTTTAGGCTTCCAGATAGATTCAGTGTCCATGACTCTGTCTCTAACACACAAGAGATGTTTAAAATTGGTCGCAGCCTGCCGGCACCTTCAGTCTCAGTCATTCCCTTCAGTGGCTATGTGCATGGAAGTTTTAGGTCTCATGACTGCAGCATCGGACGCGATCCCCTTTGCTCGTTTTCACATGAGATCTCTACAGCTTTGCATGCTGAATCAATGGTGCAGGGATTATACAAAGATATCCCAATTAATATCCTTGAATCCCAATGTACGACACTCTCCGACATGGTGGATAGATCACCATCGTTTGGTTCAAGGGGCTTCTTTTGTTCGGCCAACCTGGACTGTGATCTCAACAGATGCGAGTCTTACAGGTTGGGGAGCTGTTTGGGGATCTCTGACAGCACAAGGGGTTTGGAAATCTCAAGAGGCGAGATTACCAATAAATATTTTAGAACTCTCTGCAATTCTCAGGGCTCTTCAGTTCTGGCCTCTGCTAAAGAGAGAACCGTTCATTTGTTTTCAGACAGACAATATCACAACTGTGGCTTATGTCAATCATCAGGGTGGGACTCACAGTCCCCAAGCTATGAAAGAAGTATCTCGGATACTTGCTTGGGCCGAATCCAGCTCCTGTCTAATCTCTGCGGTGCATATCCCAGGTGTAGACAATTGGGAGGCGGATTATCTCAGCCGCCAGACTTTACATCCAGAAGTAACAACTGAAGTCCACAGCAACAATAAATTGAAGGAAAAAGGTTTTGCAAGCTTTATAGCATTTATTTGTCCTTTACAACTTCATACAGCATAGGCACCCAGCAGCAAATGCAACGTTTCGGGCGTTAACCCTTACTCATGCTAATACAGAACACCTGTAAGCTGCTCCTTAAATACCATATGATTTAACCATTACCTCACCTTTGTACAAAAACACACATTTAAAAACACAGTATACCACCACCTGGTGGTCAAAAACATAATACATACATATATATATATATAGATAAACAAAGTATCATTAAAACCAAACTGCTGTTACTTATATCTTTTGTACACTTTTCATATGATAAATTCATTTATACTACATGTAGCTTATAAACAGAGAACTGAACATAGTCTGCAATATATGGAAGTTTACAAAAAGATTGTCATGTCTATTTCCCTGTTTATACCTCTAGGGGCTAAAGTTTCCAATTTATGTATCCAAACGGATTCTTTCCTCTTAAGTTGTACTTCCCTATTGCCACCCCTCCTAAGCGGTTCTATGCTGTCTATGATTTGCCACCTAAGCTGGGAGATGTTATGACCAGCTTCAAGAAAGTGACAGGCTACCGGGGCCTTCTTGTCCCCACATCTGATATTTGATCTGTGCTGACTGAGGCGATCACGTATCCTCCTAACTGTCTCACCTAAATAGATTTAGAGCATGGACATTTTATTAAATATATGACATGTGTAGATTCACACGTAAAAAAAACCTTTGATTTTAAACTTTCTACCTGTATGGGGATGCACAAACTCCTTACCCTTAATCACTGAATTGCAACTGGCACAATTTAGGCATGGATATGTACCATATGCTTTAGCTGATATATATGTTTGTAATTTCATTCTGTTGCCAATATCATTTTTAACTACCAGATCTTTAATATTGGGTACTCTCCTATATGCCATAAGGGGATGATTTTGAAATTGTATTATATCAGTATTGCATTGTTTCCATACATGCCAGTGCTTTTTCGAACTGTGGGCTATTTCAGTGCTGTATGGGTTATACTGTGTGACACACACTAGTCTATCTTGCTTATCTTTAGATTTAATAATTTTATCACAAATACTAGTGGCTTTTTGTCTCTCAGTCTCAACTAACTTAGGTGGATAGCCTCTTTGGACAAACCTCTCAGTCATTTCATTAAGTCTCACTTCCTTTTTAGAACTGTCACTGACTATTTTATGAACTCTCATAATCTGGCTCTTAGGAAGGGAGTTTTTGAGGGACTCATGATGGAAACTGTCAAATTTAAGCAGGGAGTTTCTATCAATACTCTTCCTATATAAATCAATATTAATGCTGCCAGTCAATACATCCTTTTGTACTTCTGTATCCAGGAATACAATGTTGGTTTCACTAAAGTTTAGCGTAAATTTTAGACCCTGCACTGCACCATTCAATTGGTTGACAAATGCCAACAGGGATCCACTGTCACCCCACCATATGCCAAACACGTCATCTATGAAGCGCCACCAGGCTGCTCCATATTTTATAAATAATGCATTTTTATAGACAAATTTGTCCTCAAAACAACTCATGAACAAGTTGGCGTATGATGCGGTGACATTGGACCCCATGGCTGTCCCTTTAAGTTGCAAATACCAAGTTTCTCCAAATAAAAAATAGTTGCAGTACAACACCAGTCTAAGCAAATCTTCAATAAATTTCAAGTGTACATTATTGTATACCTTAGTTTTAGCCATAGTGGACATAACTGCCCTAATACCACTTTCATGCTTGATGGACGTATATAAACTACTTACATCAAGTGAGAAAAGAATATACTTAGTTTTATTCAATGGTAGATTTTTCAGTTTCATAATAAAATCACTTGTGTCCTTAATGTATGATGTTGCTTTCATGACCTCTGGCTGAATATTTTTATCAAGGTATATAGCTATATTGCTAAAGACAGACTGTGTACCTGCCACTATTGGACGACCCAGTGGTTTATGGGGGTCCTTATGAATTTTTGGTACAGTGTATATAATCGGTGTTTTGGGCCATTCAATGTACAAATATAATTCCAGTTTTTTGTCAATAATACCTCTCAATAGGGCTTTGTCAATAATACCCTTTATCTCCTTCTGTATATTTATTAATGGGTTATGTGAGAGTACCAAATATGTGTTTTTATCATTAAGTTGACAATTGATTTCATTTATATAATAGTCTTTGTCTAAGACAACAATGGCACCCCCCTTATCCGCACCCCTCACCACGATATCTTTTTTAGCAAGTGTAGAAATGGCCCCACTTTGTGCCTTTGTGACATTATGTTTGAACTTCCATGATTTCTTTTTAACTTGAAGTTCCAATTTTTTAAAATCCTTCTTAACCAACTGCATATATGTCTCTACACTGTTGTTATTAACCTGTGGTGTGAAGCTACTTTTCTTATACAGACCTGCAGCTTTCAACGTCAGAGTATCAGTACCTATGTTTTCATTAATAGCTGGTAAATTGGGTTTGTCATTAAAGAATGCTTTCAACTTTAACGTTCTAAAAATCTATATAAGTCTTTTTCAATTTCAAAAAAGTCCACATCCTTAGCTGGACAAAAAGACAGTCCTTTATCAAGTAATTGGTACTCACTGTCTGTTAAGTTGCAGGATGAGATGTTGATTACTGAGGACTCCTGTTCTGCTTTTTTGGATTCTTCTCTCTCCTTGGTCGGTTCGGGCGTCCCATTCCGGCGTTTGTGCTTGCAGCCTCCTCTGTATCTTGCTTTGTACTCGCCTCGTCGCTGGACCCTTAAAAACTGGATCCTGTAGAGCTGTCAGTGCTACTCGAGCTCCGCTGATCATGTCTGGCTGGTTGTTGTGACGTCTGGGTACGGCCGGCTCTTCTTTGTTGGTTGGTATCCCTCCGCCGCCAGGATCGGTTCTCATTACGCCAACGGTATACGTTCCCCTGGGAATAATCCAGCTCGTCTCGTTGGAACTTCTGTCTCTTGCCATCTTGCAGATCTTTTTTTAAGGTAGCAATTTTATCATCAATATCCTTGATCTTTTTACTGTAATCTTCTGTGGATAATTGTCATGCTTTCACCTATCCTTGCTTTCCCTTTAATAGGAGGTGTCTATCATCAGGTATAAAAGTTCCTCCCACAGTCTAATAGTTGCTTGATTATTTTGTTCTACTAGCTCAGAATTATCCAGCTCCTGCATATTCTGGTATCTCTGTTGTGCAGACCTCACCTCTCTCACCAGCTATCACCTTTTGAGCATCCGCTCTCACTTACCATCTCATTGGAGTAATTTCTAAGGATCAATCTGTCTCCCTGAAACTCCTGCTCTCCCAGAGCTGACAGTTTCACACTTCCGGTTTCGGTAACACTGCAGGTGTGACGTCACACGCCGGAGCTGCACACAGACTGTCTCAACTCCAAAGGATCTCCTCCTGTTACAGAGTATCTGGACTTCCACTAAATAGTAAGAATTCTTACCTAAATACTCCTCTCTAATGTTAATAATTACCTGGTACCTAAACTATAACTTGTTAACAATCTTTACTAATATTGTGCTGCATTTGTCTGTATCTTTTATATTGGTGTCCTACACTTAGTATCTCTGTCATAAGCTGCCATCCTCCTGACTATAGATTTACTTGTGTAGATTTCCACCATATATCAATGCAAGGTTTATTTCTAATTATGAACAAGTTTTCATATGTTGCCACCTATTATTTAGGAATAAATCTTCTACACACCTATTAAACAAAACTCATAGAAATCCTTATTAGTTAATTTATATTCTACTACAGTTGGATTCAACTAAAGGATAAATATTTCTTCCTACAGGAATTAGGAAATTCAGCAATTCAGGTGAATATCCTGACATAATAATCAAGCCACAATAATGAATCCAGTAGACTTAGTTACTCATGTGCAGACCTTAACAGATAAGGTAGAAAACATTACTCAAGCCTTAAACTCACTCCAGCAAGAGAACACCACTTTAAAAAATTATATTAAAGAGATTGCTGAAAAACAAAAGGTATCCCATACCATTGAACCTAATGTAAACCCACCTGATGTCTTTTCAGGGGATAGAAAAACATTCAGGGAATTCAGAAATGCCTGTTATCTGCTCTTTACTCTTAAGCCTCACACTTATCCTACAGAGCAGGTAAAAGTCCTTACAACAATCTCATATCTTAAGGGTGAACCCCGCAGTTGGGCTAACAGTTTCTTTGAAACTAACGACCCCATTCTACAGTCCTTGGACACCTTCTTTCAAACCATGTCTCAGCTATATGATGATCCTTATCTCCAGTTAACTGCTGAGAATTCAATGAGAGCCCTGAGACAGCATAAGAAACCTGTGGAGGACTATATAGCTGAGTTTAAGAGGTGGTCCAAGGATAGTGGATGGAACGAGTTATCCTTAAGAAACCAATTTAGGTTAGGTTTGTCTGACTCACTCAAAGACGAGTTAGCGAGAGTTGAGTTACCCCACACATTAGATGCATTAATTAATCTAAGTATTAGCTTAGATAGGCGTCTTCGTGAACGAAGGCATGAACGAGGCTCAGTTGAATTCACTACAAAATGTCCCATCACATCTGGAGCCTCACATTCTTACAATAGACCAGTACCACAGTCTACTCCTGAAGCTATGGACATTGGCGTAATAAGAGGTCCCTTGAACCCACAAGAAAAGCAAAGAAGAAAAAATAACAACCTCTGCTTGTACTGTGGTGCCGCTCAACACACTGTCAAGGACTGTCCTCTTCTGATTCGTCAAAGGAAGGGTAAGAACATAGACATTACCTACTGTTGTAGTTCAGAACAATCTTCAACCACTCATTTCCTCTTACCCCTTGTTTTACAGTGGGAGAACCATCGGCTAACCAGTCAAGCGATTATTGATTCTGGAGCAAGCGCTAATTATATTGATTCACATTTTGTCACTGTAAATAAAATTCCACTAATTAAAAAGCAGAATCCTGTTTTAGCTCGTGTTATTGACGGAAACCCTATTTCCTCTGGTCCAATTCTTTTTCAAACCATTCCACTGTTGTTAGCCATACAATCCTCACACATAGAATATGTTTCTTATGATGTAATCGACTCCCCGCTTTATCCAGTAGTTCTGGGATTCTCCTGGTTAAAATTGCATGATCCTGTAATATCTTGGTCTAATTCTACTATTCATTTCACATCACCTTATTGCACTACAACCTGTAACACTAGCCATCATATATTACATACTCAAGAAAACGAAATACCCACAGAGTATTCAGATTTCAAGGATGTATTCTGTAAAAAGGAATCTGAAAATCTTCCCCCACATAGGAAGTATGACTGCCCGATAGAGTTAATTCCAGGTGCAGACATCCCTTGTGGGCACATTTTCCCTTTATCCAAAGTTGAACTTGATTATTTAAAAAGTTATCTTGAAGACAATTTGAGAAAGGGCTTTATCAGACCCTCCTCCTCTCCTGCGGGGGCTGGTATGTTCTTTGTAAAGAACAAGGATGGAACTATCCGTCCCATAGTGGATTATAGGGAGTTAAATAAACGCACAGTAAAAAATCGCTACCCCCTTCCACTTATACCCGAGCTTATTGAACGTCTAGAGGGAGCTACTTGTTTCACTAAGTTGGATCTAAGAGGTGCATACAACCTCATTAGAGTTAGAAAAGGGGACGAATGGCTCACGGCATTCCGTACTCGTTATGGTTTATATGAGTATGTTGTGATGCCATTCGGCCTCTGTAATGCTCCAGCAACGTTTCAATATTTAATTAACGACATATTTAAGGACCTATTAGATGTATTTGTCGTCATCTATCTAGACGATATCCTTATATATTCAAAAAATCAGACCGATCATATTAAACATGTAAGAACAGTACTCTCTAGATTAAGACAACATCACTTATACGCTAAGCCTGAAAAGTGTATATTTAATTCTAAAACCATCACATTCTTGGGTTATGTAATTTCAGCAGAAGGTATTAACATGGAAAATTCTAAGATAAAAACTATCCTTGACTGGCCCGTACCCTCTACCAAGAGACAAATACAACGCTTCATGGGTTTTGCGAACTTTTACAGAAAGTTCATCAAGAACTTTGCTCAGTTAGCAAAACCTCTCACTAATCTAACAAAAAATAACGTTAAATTCCTTTGGACTGAATCAACTCAGGAGGTATTTGATATATTGAAAGAGAAATTCACAACAGCTCCCATATTGTCCTACCCTGATCCATCACTCCAGTTTGTCTTGGAAGTAGACGCCTCAGACCATGCTGTAGGAGCGGTACTTTCCCAACGTAAAACCTTAAAGCATCCTCTCCATCCAATTGCCTATTTCTCCAGAGTTATGAATAATGCAGAGCTTAACTATGCAATTGGGGAAAAAGAACTCCTGGCGATAAAATCAGCATTTGAACACTGGCGACACTTATTGGAGGGAACTGAAATTCCTATATTGATCTATACAGATCACAGGAATTTAGAGTTCCTGAAAACCAATCGCACCTTAACATCCAGACAGGTGCGCTGGAATCTTTACTTTAGTAGATTTAATTATGTCATCACTTATAGGCCGTGTAATAAAAATCAAAAGGCAGATGCCTTATCTAGAATTTATGAAAAGCCAATGGAAATTCAAGGTCCCCAAACTATCATACCAGCTGAACATATTATAGGTCTCACGGATGACTCCGTAACACTCTTTAAAAGACACCAACTAAGTGATAATGAAATACCATCATCTCAGGTATCTCTATCCAATGATGGCCTTCTTTATCATGGACAATTAGTTTATGTTCCAAAAACATTAAGGTCTCAAATTCTTAAAACCAACCATGACAACCCCTTGGCTGGACACCCAGGAATAAAAAAGACCTCCGAAATGATAGGCAGATACTTTTGGTGGCCTAATATTAACAAGGACATCAAAGAATACGTCCTATCCTGTAGAATTTGTACTGTGTCAAAACCCAGACACCAAAAACCAGATGGTGAGTTACAACCTCTACCCACTCCTAAACGTCCTTGGACGGATATAGCTCTCGACTATATAGTGGATTTGCCTAAATCATCAAGTTATACTACTATTATAGTTGTCGTTGATTTGTTCAGCAAGATGGCTCATTTTATTCCATCAACCAAACTACCCACAGCTTCTGAAACAGTTCATCATTTGATTCAACATGTCATAAAACTTCATGGAGTTCCTCTCAGTATAACCTCTGATAGAGGCTCCCAATTCACTAGTAGATTCTGGAACCAACTCTGTAAAGCAGTTAATATACAAAAACGCCTAAGTACCTCATTCCATCCTCAGTCGAACGGACAGACGGAACGAACCAATCAATGGTTAGAACAATTTCTACGCTGTTTTACTAACGAACACCAGGATGATTGGTCGTCTTTACTTCCATATGCAGAATTCTCTTACAATAACTCCGTACATTCCACAACTAAACATTCTCCTTTCTATATAAACTATGGATTCCACCCCCACTTCCACTATGACGCTCTCAAGAATGGTTCAAGTCCTCTAGTCAACCAATTTGTCAACACCATTGCTGACACCTTTCTTTCTATTGAAAATAATATCAGACAGACGAAAGAATATCAAAAGTTTTATTATGACCTCAAACATTCACCTTCTCCTTCCTATGCCATAGGTGACAAAGTATGGTTGTCAACAAGGAATCTTCGACTTCCTTACCCATCACGTAAGTTGACTCCTCTGTTTATTGGACCGTACGAAATTGAGTCAATAATCAATCCAAATGCTGTTAAGCTTTCCTTACCGGAAAACTTCAGGATACACCCGACATTTCATGTCTCTCTTTTGAAACCGTTTATACCTATAAGGGAGCAGGAAACCCCCTCTGTATCAGTCCCTTCACCTCAGTCCACGGAACAGGAATATGAAGTAGGGTCTATTAAGGATTCTAGATGGATGAATGGCACTCTCCAATATCTGGTCCATTGGAAAGGTTTCCCAGCTGAAGATGATACTTGGGAGCCTGCCTCTAATTTATCTGCCAGACGTCTGGTTTCTCGTTTCCATCGTTCTCATCCTGATCGTCCTGGACCTTGATCCTCGGTGTGGATCCTTGGGGGGGGAGTACTGTCATGCTTTCACCTATCCTTGCTTTCCCTTTAATAGGAGGTGTCTATCATCAGGTATAAAAGTTCCTCCCACAGTCTAATAGTTGCTTGATTATTTTGTTCTACTAGCTCAGAATTATCCAGCTCCTGCATATTCTGGTATCTCTGTTGTGCAGACCTCACCTCTCTCACCAGCTATCACCTTTTGAGCATCCGCTCTCACTTACCATCTCATTGGAGTAATTTCTAAGGATCAATCTGTCTCCCTGAAACTCCTGCTCTCCCAGAGCTGACAGTTTCACACTTCCGGTTTCGGTAACACTGCAGGTGTGACGTCACACGCGGGAGCTGCACACAGACTGTCTCAACTCCAAAGGATCTCCTCCTGTTACAGAGTATCTGGACTTCCACTAAATAGTAAGAATTCTTACCTAAATACTCCTCTCTAATGTTAATAATTACCTGGTACCTAAACTATAACTTGTTAACAATCTTTACTAATATTGTGCTGCATTTGTCTGTATCTTTTATATTGGTGTCCTACACTTAGTATCTCTGTCATAAGCTGCCATCCTCCTGACTATAGATTTACTTGTGTAGATTTCCACCATATATCAATGCAAGGTTTATTTCTAATTATGAACAAGTTTTCATATGTTGCCACCTATTATTTAGGAATAAATCTTCTACACACCTATTAAACAAAACTCATAGAAATCCTTATTAGTTAATTTATATTCTACTACAGTTGGATTCAACTAAAGGATAAATATTTCTTCCTACAGGAATTAGGAAATTCAGCAATTCAGGTGAATATCCTGACAATAATAGTTGTTTCAGTTCTTCCTGCTTAGCTTCTACTATGACCTGTTGTCTGTCAATTTCTTTCTGCAGTGTCTCTACTGTAAGAACGATCAGGTCATAGGAGCACTTTACATCCAGGGGAGTGGTCTCTCCATCCAGATGTGTTTTCTCAGATTGTTCAGATGTTGGGTCTTCCAGAGATAGATCTCATGTCCTCTCATCTAAACAAGAAACTTCCTAGATACCTGTCCAGGTCCAGGGATGTTCAGGCGGAAGCAGTGGATGCGCTGTCACTTCCTTGGTGTTATCATCCTGCTTACATCTTCCCGCCTCTAATTCTCCTTCCAAGAGTGATCTCCAAAATCATCATGGAACAGTCTTTTGTGTTGCTGGTGGCTCCAGCATGGCCACACAGGTTTTGGCATGCGGATCTGGTTCGGATGTCACTTTTGCCCACTTTGGCCACTTCCGTTACGACCGGACCTACTATCTCAAGGTCCGTTTTTCCATCAGGATCTCAAATCATTAAATTTGAAGGTATGGAAATTGAACGCTTAGTTCTAAGTCATAGAGGTTTCTCTGACTCAGTGATTAATACTATGTTACAAACTCGTAAATCTGTCTCTAGAAAGATTTATTATAGAGTTTGGAAGACTTACATTTCATGGTGTTCTTCTCATAAATTCTCCTGGCATTCTTTCAGAATTCCTAGAATTTTACAGTTCCTTCAGGATGGTTTGGATAAGGGTTTGTCTGCAAGTTCCTTGAAAGGACAAATCTCCGCTCTTTCTGTTTTATTTCACAGAAAGATTGCTATACTTCCTGATTTGTACAGGCTTTAATTCGTATTAAGCCTGTCATTAAGTCAATTTCTCCTCCTTGGAGACTTAATTTAGTTCTGAAGGCTTTACAGGCTCCTCCATTTGAACCTATGCATTCTTTAGACATTAAACTACTTTCTTGGAAAGTGTTGCTTCTTTTGGCCATCTCTTCTGCTAGAAGAGTTTCTGAGTTATCTGCTCTTTCTTGTGAGTCTCCTTTTCTGATTTTTCATCAGGATAAGGCAGTTTTGCGGACTTCTTTTAAATTTTTACCTAAGGTTGTGAATTCTAACAACATTAGTAGAGAAATTGTTGTCCCTTCCTTATGTCCTAATCCTAAGAATTCTTTGGAGAGATCCTTACATTCTTTGGATCTGGTAAGAGCTTTGAAATATTATGTGGAAGCTACTAAAGATTTCAGGAAGACTTCCAGTCTATTTGTTTTATTTTCTGGTCCTAGGAAAGATCAGAAGGCTTCTGCTATTTCCTTGGCTTCTTGGTTGAAACTTTTGATTCATCATTATTTGGAGTCGGGTCAGGCCCCGCCTCAGAGAATTACAGCTCATTGTACTAGATCAGTCTCCACTTCGTGGGCTTTTAAGAATGAAGCTTCAGTTGATCAGATTTGCAAAGCGGCAACTTGGTCCTCTTTGCATACATTTACTAAATTCTACCATTTTGATGTATTTGCTTCTTCGGAAGCAGTTTTTGGTAGAAAAGTTCTTCAGGCAGCTGTTTTAGTTTGATTCTTCTGCTTTTGATTTAAGTTTTTTTCTTTCAAAAATGAAAATAAACTTATTTTTTTGGTTTGTGGATTAATTTTTTCAGCGGAATATGGCTGTTTTTATTTTTATTCCCTCCCTCTCTAGTGACTCTTGAGTGGAAGACTCCACATCTTGGGTATTGATATCCCATATGTCACTAGCTCATGGACTCTTGCCAATTACATGAAAGAAAACATCATTTATGTAAGAACTTACCTGATAAATTAATTTCTTTCATATTGGCAAGAGTCCATGAGGCCCACCCTTTTTATGGTGGTTATGATTTTTTGTGTAAAGCACAATTATTTCCAAATTTCCTATGTTGATGCTTTCTACTCCTTTCTTTATCAGCCCACTGCTTGGCTATTCGTTAAACTGAATTGTGGGTGTGGTGAGGGGGTGTATTTATAGGCATTTTGAGGTTTGGGAAACTTTGCCCCTCCTGGTAGGATTGTATATCCCATGTGTCACTAGCTCATGGACTCTTGCCAATATGAAAGAAATGGATTTATCAGGAAAGTTCTTACATAAATTATGTTTTATGAACATGTTTACCCATTAAAAGGTAACCAAGTCTGCTGAAACCAACTCACATTTTAGAAAAGTACTTTCCTTCCCACGTGTGCTATTTCTGATTACCTTTTTATTATTTGTCATTTAACAAATTCAGGAACTCTTTATTTATTTTATTAGGATATGATACATTAAAATAAATAAATAAAGCAAATAAATCCCCCCATGTTATACGATATATTTCTATTAAATTAAACCTTTTACTAAAAGTACACATTTTTTATAAAAGCCTTATAGTTCCTCTGAATATGCCAGCACCAACTATACAGGGAGTGCAGAATTATTAGGCAAATGAGTATTTTGACCACATCATCCTCTTTATGCATGTTGTCTTACTCCAAGCTGTATAGGCTCGAAAGCCTACTACCAATTAAGCATATTAGGTGATGTGCATCTCTGTAATGAGAAGGGGTGTGGTCTAATGACATCAACACCCTATATCAGGTGTGCATAATTATTAGGCAACTTCCTTTCCTTTGGCAAAATGGGTCAAAAGAAGGACTTGACAGGCTCAGAAAAGTCAAAAATAGTGAGATATCTTGCAGAGGGATGCAGCACTCTTAAAATTGCAAAGCTTCTGAAGCGTGATCATCGAACAATCAAGCGTTTCATTCAAAATAGTCAACAGGGTCGCAAGAAGCGTGTGGAAAAACCAAGGCGCAAAATAACTGCCCATGAACTGAGAAAAGTCAAGCGTGCAGCTGCCAAGATGCCACTTGCCACCAGTTTGGCCATATTTCAGAGCTGCAACATCACTGGAGTGCCCAAAAGCACAAGGTGTGCAATACTCAGAGACATGGCCAAGGTAAGAAAGGCTGAAAGACGACCACCACTGAACAAGACACACAAGCTGAAACGTCAAGACTGGGCCAAGAAATATCTCAAGACTGATTTTTCTAAGGTTTTATGGACTGATGAAATGAGAGTGAGTCTTGATGGGCCAGATGGATGGGCCCGTGGCTGGATTGGTAAAGGGCAGAGAGCTCCAGTCCGACTCAGACGCCAGCAAGGTGGAGGTGGAGTACTGGTTTGGGCTGGTATCATCAAAGATGAGCTTGTGGGGCCTTTTCGGGTTGAGGATGGAGTCAAGCTCAACTCCCAGTCCTACTGCCAGTTTCTGGAAGACACCTTCTTCAAGCAGTGGTACATGAAGAAGTCTGCATCCTTCAAGAAAAACATGATTTTCATGCAGGACAATGCTCCATCACACGCGTCCAAGTACTCCACAGCAAGGCTGGCAAGAAAGGGTATAAAAGAAGAAAATCTAATGACATGGCCTCCTTGTTCACCTGATCTGAACCCCATTGAGAACCTGTGGTCCATCATCAAATGTGAGATTTACAAGGAGGGAAAACAGTACACCTCTCTGAACAGTGTCTGGGAGGCTGTGGTTGCTGCTGCACGCAATGTTGATGGTGAACAGATCAAAACACGGACAGAATCCATGGATGGCAGGCTTTTGAGTGTCCTTGCAAAGAAATGTGGCTATATTGGTCACTGATTTGTTTTTGTTTTGTTTTTGAATGTCAGAAATGTATATTTGTGAATGTTGAGATGTTATATTGGTTTCACTGGTAAAAATAAATAATTGAAATGGGTATATATTTGTTTTTGTTAAGTTGCCTAATAATTATGCACAGTAATAGTCACCTGCACACACAGATATCCCCCAAAAATAGCTATAACTAAACACAAACTAAAAACTACTTCCAAAACTATTCAGCTTTGATATTAATGAGTTTTTTGGGTTCATTGAGAACATGGTTGTTGTTCAATAATAAAATTAATCCTCAAAAATACAACTTGCCTAATAATTCTGCACTCCCAGTATATAAGTATGTATTCATCATTTTAGGGACAAAAAGTAAAAACACAAAATTTCTGGTACCTGGTTTTCAAAGCTGCAAGAGGTCTTTCTGCATGTAAAGAACCCATCCAAAAATTCACTTCAAAGGTCTTCTTTGTTCCAGTTTCTCAGCAGATTTTCAAACAGGTAGGTGTTCAATATCACATTGGCCCAATTTAGCTCAGTAAAAGTATATATGTTCTAATGGTACATACTAGACTTGTGCAGCACTGAATAATTCATTTCAGACTAATCATTTACAATGAATATTCTGAAAAAAATCGTTTTTCAGAATATTCGTGTGCTGCACTATTCGATATTCAGCTTGTTTAAAACTAACCAAATACTGAATATTCGTTAACATTTACATTCGGTTTAATTAAAACAAATAAATAATAAATAAAATGTTCTTTACTCTTTAGTGTCACCTTGATACTTACCTGTAGTGAGGCCTGGGAGTCTATGAAAAAGAAGCGATTAGCGTGGCTCCCCAGCACGCTACAGGTTTCTAACACACCTATTTTAAAGAATAACCAATATACTCATGAATTATATTTGTTATTCTTTAAATTAGCTAGTAGATTCATTTGGATATTTGTTTTGTTAAAGCAAATGCACATCCCTAGTAAACGCATTAAAGAATTTAAAATTCCACAAGTGGTTTTCAGCCATATAAATACTTAGCCACAAAATAACTTCAAAGGGCTCTGAAAACATTTGAGTACACAATGGTAGGTAAAAAGGCTAAATATGAATTCCCTGTGCCGCCGGAGTACAGTGGTGTCATCAGTAATGTCACTGTAGCAGACGGGGAGGAGTGCCAGTGTAGACGCTTCTGTTGCAAATAGCTCTGCAAAGCAGCGGATGCAGGTAGGAGGTAAGGTCTGCTCCGAAGCTGATACCCCTGACCACTAGATGCCAGGGAAGGTCCCTAGGGACCCTCCTGGTTTAGTGCAAGCACCTTGAGGTGATCGATTTTTTGTTGGGAAGTTAAAAAAAAAGAATTCACAGAATATGCATTTCGTGAATGACTGATGGCTGTCACATAATGCAGTGGGAAGGAAAGTAGAGAAATCTACTACTCATTTGAAATTGCTTTCACATTGACTTTTTATTTTGTATTTATCTACATTGTTTAGTGGTCCTTGAAACAACTTTCTAATTTACTTTATTCTCTTGGTGTCCTTTGTTGATAAAAATACCTAGTTAGGTGGAGGAAAAACAGTGCACTACTGGGAACTAGACATGGGCATTCGGCAGCTTTGTTAGCTGCCAAATGCAGAGGTAGGTGGCCCCTCGTTGACCAGCTCTTTTCGGAACAAGATTTATGCTTGTGAAAGATCACCACAGGAAGATCTGTGCAAATCCAGATCTTAGTGTGGTAATTTTTCACAAAAATAAATTCGGCTCCGAAAAAAGAGCCAAAGTCGATGTGTTCAGCTGCTTCACAGTAATGCATTGTTGCTCCTTTAACAAAGAGAATGAAACAAATTTGATAAAAAAAAAAAAAAATTGGAAAGTTGTTTAAAATTGTATGCTATCAAAATCAAGGGTAGCTGTACCGTCCCGAGAGTCCCAGGCAGTAACTCCCAGACAGGTCTGGGTGCAAGGCCCATAGGGAAAATTAACAAATTAATATAACATACAGAGGGCGTCTAGCACTCACTTGCAAGTACTCAGCTAAGATCAAAAGCAAAACTGGAAGAGTTAGTTACCGCATCTGGACAAATGGGACAAGCCCAGGTACCACGTTACGGTCTCTCCCCATTCTGGGTCCCTAATACAGCCATACAAATGCAAGCTCTCAATCAAACAAACTGGGAACAAGTCAAGGGTTCACAGATATATGTAATCACCCTAAACATTTACAAAACACGGAAGGAGACTGCACCCTCAGACTGGAATGGGTACACATCCAATGACCCTGCAACATGCAGAGTCCCAGTTTGTGAACCCTTGACTTGTTCCCAGTTTGTTTGATTGAGAGCTTGCATTTGTATGGCTGTATTAGGGACCCAGGTTTTGGGAGAAATCTTGACGTGGTACCTGAGCTTTTCCCATTTTGCTAGATGCGGTAACTAACTCTTCTAGTTTTGCTTTTAATCTTAGCTGAGTGCTTGCAAGTGAGTGTTGGACTCTCTCTCTCTCGCCGACGCTCGCTCGCCGACTGTCTTGCTCACCGCCTCGCTCTTTCTCTCTCACATAAGCTTATTTACTGACTGTCATACAACAAATACATTTTAATTTTATAAATATAATTAAATAAATCAGTGTATGCATGCAATGCCAAATTACAGCATTTGCAGTAGTGCACAATGCAAACTAAAAGTTAACTTTTTAAATCTATAAAGCTAGTATAGGAAATTAACAACTATTACAGTAAATATATTGTTTATTTAATATAAATAAATCTTATCTTAATCTATATCTACTACTTTCAATTTAATAATTAAACCTGCAAGTGATTAAATAATACACTGCGGTGAACAGTAGTGAACAGCTAACAAACAGTCACTCAGTATGTAACTAGCTAATCTTTGAAAAAAGTAAACTAATTCTGGAAAAAAATAAGACTTTTTAAATAAAAACATTTGTTTTAAAGAGACTACAGACAGACTGACTACAAATAGTTTAGCTCAGCAATGCAACAAAAGGTTAAAATGGACAGTTTATCAAAAAAATTCTCCCCTTTAATTTGTTCCCAATGGAGTGTATAAAATGTTTACAAGTAGCTCCTTTACCCTTATTTCAGCATTTGAAATAGCTGATTTAGCCTGTGGTATCCCCATCTATACTGAAAGTTTCTTAACCTAACTCCTTGACCCAATATGACGTTTATATACAGTACACAGATCATACGGTACGAAGCCCATCGTACAGCATAAAGTATACACACACACATCACAGCTTCAGGAAGCTACAGTGACCTCGGCTGTAAAGTGACAGCGCAGAGATGCTGTTCTTGAACTGCAGGCATTTCTCTTCATATGGTGACGGAGCCAGATCATAGTATAGCTTAGTAGACGTAAAGAAGTTCGGTATGGCAGTGGGCTGTGGCATTTGACTATTTTCAGCTCCAGATTTATTAATGTAAACATGCAACACACAAATATCTATATTTCCACAGACATTGTGAGTTGCACTTTTACTTTAATAAATCTGCCCATTGTTAAAAGCTGAATGCCGCCATTTTTGGCATTTGTTTCTAAACCGAGTCGTATAATGAATGTCTGCAGTTTCTAATGCATAGTAGTGTGTATGGCTATTGACATATTCCACATTATAAAGATATGTTGTCATTATATTTTATACAAGCATGAACTGTAAACTGAAAAAATATTCTGGGGCAAAACTAAGTTCACTTTGACCTTAACTATAAAAATGAAAAATCTGTTTTAGCAATAGAAGAATTTGTTATTTATGAATTAATGAAGTAAAAAATCACAAGCCCTGTTAAGCAGAATGTACTATAAGCTTTAAATGGAAGACCTTTACGTCTGTTTGTTATTCTAAGACAAATAAATCCACCAAGAACAAATGATAAGGAGCTGTCTCTATCTTGGCACTGACTATCTTTTTCCAGCCTCCCTGATGAAACTTCTTGTGTGGCCAAAGCAATGAACCGTGCATATCTTTCTGCAGTATGTGTGGTTCTGTCCTCTAGAAACAATGACAATACCTTGGCATACATGCAATTTACTTTTAAAGCAATTGCTGATAATATTTACAATTATTTGCATAAGAGTATAAAACAGCTCATAAAATACACACAGCATGATGCAAAGTGCATTTCATATCTCTTCAGTGTGGCTTGCAGAACAGATTTTGGAGTCAAAACTACTATTATTGATAGACTGGGTGACACCACCTATGTTTTCTTTTTTGCCCATGCATCCCTACACAGTTGCTACAAAAGCTGTTATAAAACTAAATTTACTAAGCCCAGAATATTAATCTAAAAAAAGACAGAGAACAGGGCGCACAGAAACATACTCACATAGCTCCTATTCAGACTAACGCTTCCCAGAGTATAGCCAACCCAATAAACACCTAAAACAATATAGAATAATGAGCGCTAGAAACAAGGAATGTTGTAGTAGAGTATGGTCTAAATAATTTTATAAATATCCATAAAATATATCACTAAAACTATTAATATACCTAAAAAAAACTTTAGATCCAATTAATAGGAATATAGAACAAATAATGAAGGGACGTCTCCCTTATGGAAAATACAGTTGCAATATAAAATACAGTAACAATATAAAATACAGTTAAAAAGGCATAACAGAAAACCGTTTTTCTTTCCTAAGATATGGAGAGTCCACAACGTCATTCAATTGCTAGTGGTCATATCACTCCTGGCCAGCAGGAGGAGGCAAAGAGCAACACAGCAAAGCTGTTCAGGGTCACTCCCCTACCCATAATCCCCAGTCATTCTCTTTGCCTCTGTCAATGGAGGAGGTGAAGTTAGGTGTCTGAAGAAATGAATTCCTTTTTCGGGTACTTTTCCCTGCAAGTAAGGATTTGGGTTTAGCTAGTCCACATCAATCTCTTCAGTAGAGTTGTGGTGGCTTTTAAGAAGTTAGAAAGTTGTGAGGTAGTCCATGCTTTGTTTCCTAACACATTGCTGCCCATGTACAGAAAGCCAGAGTTTGATACTCTGTTCTTTCTTTTTCTACAGGTCGCTGTAAGGAGTATGTGTCCTTTCATGCCTTGCGAGCTTTCTTCCTGCTGGACAGCTACACTGCAGGTAAGTGCTTTTGTCTTCTAGGTCTTGGAGACTTGTACCTCAGAAGAATTTGTCATATGCAGTAGATGGGGACATTTTTAAAATCCTTTATACAGGATTTTCTTTGGTAGTGGGCAGGCACATTATGTATGTTGAGACTAGGGGTTAATCTTCCCTTTATTGGGATGTTTTTCCTCTTTGGGCTAATTTTGTTGAAATACTTTATTAGTATGTGTGTGGCTTATGTTTTATACAGGGATTTATGTATAAACCTAAAATTTGGCAGTTGGTTTTCTTTGCTTGCTTAGCTAGAACAGGCTAACTGAGAAACTGCTTGAGTTTGAAATTAACTGCAGCTACTTGCATCTTATGTTGTCGGCAGAGGGAAACATGCGCTTTTTACTTGCTGCGTAGTTTCCTCTCTCTGCCGGTCATGTGACTTCTCTCTGCTGTCGGATATTCACGGAGCGGAGTGGCATCACTGAATTTCAGTCTCTTTGGTGTCGATCTACTATACGATCATTTTAGAGACTTTTGGCAGCCAAATAGTGGTATTAAAAATTCTGAAAGTGACAGTGTATTTAAAAAATTTCTACAATTTGGGGAATTTTTTTATTTACTATTATGGACATAGACGAAGTTTTTTGACAAATGCTTGTTATGCCTATAGGCACAAATTGTTTTGCCTATGCAATTATGTGCTGCATGCTTAGCTAGAACACTTCAATTTAAAGATACATTGTTGCCTTCTGAGCCCAATGTCTCTCAGGATGATGCTGTTCAAGCAATGCCACAGCTTTCTCCTCAAACGTTCCAAGCCTCTATGGCGTCACATACAGTGGCCTGTAGTTCCTCTCAGCCTCCTGGAGGAGTTTATTTGCCTGCAGATTTTGCTGCATATGTATCTTCTGTGGTATCTGCTGCATTATCTGCTTTTCCTTTGCTGGGAAAACTCAAGAGGAAAATTAGATAATAAGGTTTTTGTTCCACCTACTGCTATGCAGGTTGCCCTCCCTCATAAGTCTGATGAGGAGGATACGCAGGTAGCCTCTGAGGGTGAAATCTCAGATTTGGACAGTATTATTCCTTCATCCGATGCTGAAAAAGTAAACTTCAGATTTAAGCGTGAACACCTTTGTGTACTGTAAGGAGGTGTTGGCTACTTTGGACGACTCTGATACTTCTGTCGTTGTCAACCCTAAGAATTCTAGTAAATTTAATATATACTATGATGTTCCTTCCTCTGTAGAAGTTTTTCCTGTCCCAGACCGTGTGACGGAGATTATTTCACAGGAATGGGAGAAGCCAGGGATTCCTTTCTCCCAGTCTCCCATATTTAAAAAGATGTTTCCTGTTGCTGACTCCATTAAAGATTCTTGGTGCACGGTGCCTAAAGTAGAAGGGGCTATTTCTACTCTGGCAAAGAGAACTACGATCCCTATAGAGGATAGCTGCTCCTTTAGAGATCCCATGGACAAAAAGCTGGAAGCTTATTTGAAGAAGATGTATGTTCATCAAGGTCTTCAAATGGCAACCTGCAGTTTGTATTGCCACAGTAGCAAGTGTGGCATCTTATTGGTGCGACGCCTTGAATAAATTTTAGCAGAGACTCTGTTGGAGGAGATACAAGATAGGATTAAGGGCTCTCAAACTAGCCAATTTGTTTATTTCTGATGCCAACATGCAAGTTATTAGACTGGGAGCCAAGATGTCTGTCTTCACTGTCCTAGCCCGCAGGGCATTGTGGCTAAAATCTTCGTCAAGTGATGTTCCAAGCTTCTGGTGCTTCCTGACAGGGGGAAGACCTTGTTTAGACCTGGTCTGGCAGAAATAATTTCTGATATTACGGGTGGAAAAGGGTCTTTGCTACCGCAAGACAAGAAGAACAGACTCAAAGGACATCAACATAATTTTCGTTCCTTTCTTAACTTCAAAGGTCAAAATTTTTCCTCTCCCTCTTCCAAGCAGGAGCAGTCCAAGTCTTCTTGGAAGTCCAATGAGTCTTGGAATAAGGGGAAGCAATCAAAGAAACCCTCAGCTGAGTCTTAGTCAGCATGATGGGTCGGCCCCCGGTCCGGGTTCGAATCAAGTGGAGGGCAGACTTTCCCTGTTTTGACAAGCATGGAGACGAGATGTCCCAGATCCTTGGGCTGTGGACATAGTATCTCAGGGTTACAAAATAGAAGTCAAAACTTTATCTCCCTGGGGCAGATTCCACCTCTTAAGATTATCTGCAGACCAGGTAAAAAGAGAGGCATTCTTGAACTGTGTTCAGGACCTTTCCTCCCTGGGAGTGATTGTTCCAGTTCCAGTAAGGGAACAGGGTCTAGGATTCTATTCAAATCTGTTCATGGTTCCCAAAAAGGAGGGAACGTTTCAACCCATTTTAGACCTAAAGTTCCTCTACAAGTTTCTCAGGGTACCATCCTTCAAAATGGAAACCATTCATTCCATTCTTCCTTTGGTCCAAGAGGGTCAGTTCATGATGACCGTAGACCTGAAGGGCGCATATCTTCATGTTCCCATCCACAGGGATCATCACAAATTCCTGAGATTCACCTTTCTTGACAAACACTTTCAGTTTGTTGCTCTTCCGTTTGGCCTTGCCACAGCTCCCAGAATTTTCTCAAAGGTTCTTGGGGCTCTCTTGGCAGTTATCAGGTCTTGGGGAATTGCAGAGGCGCCATACCTGGATGGCATATTGCTTCAGGCGCCATCTTTTCAACAAGTAAACTCTCATACAGAGATCTTGTTGTCTTTTCTTTGTTCCCACTGTTGGAAAGTGAATCTGGAAAAGAGTTCCCTTGTTCTAGCTACAAGGGTGGTTTTCTTAGGGAACTGTAGAAAACAATAATCCACTCCTTCAATGTACCTAAAACGAAACTTTACTCAGTGAGTTTAAAAAACACATAGAAAACTCCAATACATCCTCATAGCAGGCGCAGCACTAGGGCTTATGCCTTTCGGCTGTCTAGCCGTAATCATAGTCTGTTAGCGCTGTGCCTTACACTTGTATTTAAAACACACAAAGAAAGCCAATTGGCTCAACTGTAAACTCAATTAAAAAAACCAAATACGCCCACTAGATTAACCATTTCAAAGCTAGCTAAATGCAAGAGTGAAAAACATGTAGATTACTTATGACAGAAAGTGAAGTACATACACTTACTGATTTGATATAAACATCATTATAACAATAAACAGAAGTGCATACCTATCCAATTGGAAACAAAATAAATAATTGTGGCACTTATTTTGTTGAAACAAGCTGGGCAAATGCACTTAGCAACTACTGACTATATACATGAATGTATATACTGTATATATAAATGCCCAATACTGGCATGGACACTATAAACCACAACTAGAAACTCCCACGGAATATGTTAAAGTGATCACCATGTGATAATTTAGCCTGGGAGCTCAGGGTCAATAACTCTCCCAATAGTTGGGAATTCAAACATAATATCTTAACAGTGATTTATGTGTACTCCACAAAGGAGATTCCAGCAAAGAGAGAAATAAACATCAGAATGTCTATAGGCCCAGGGAGTAATCTACTCCTAATAGTTTATCATATCATACTTGGAATTGAGTCCGCTTGGCACTCTGGTATCTAGCTTAAACATCCAGTAAATTTCCATCTTGGCTAGAAGCTTATCTAAATTACCACCTCTCTTGGGCATCATTACTTTCTCTATGGCACAAAATCTGAAAGTGTTTAGGTTACCATTAGGATTTCTCAAAAAATGTTGAACCAGTGGTGTGGATGCTTTGCCCACAATGATAGTGGACAAGTGCTCTCTTATTCTGGATCTCATGTCTCTATACGTGAGACCCACGTACTGCAAGTTACACAGTGTGCAAGTGATGAGATAGATTACATAGCTTCGTGTACACTTGAGGCATGACCATGTCAAAGCTTTTACCATTGGCAGATGAAACTACATTTTTAGTGATATGTACATATTCACAAGGCCTACATCGGCTACTGCACATTTGTACATGCTGACATGTCTCAGCCAGGAGCTATTGGTTCTTGGAATATGCCTCAGCTGAGTGGGTGCCAAAATACCCCCCAAGGTTCTGCTTTTACTGTAGGAACATCTAATGCCCCTGTCCACTGCATTGACCAAATGGTCATCTGCTGCTAGGAGAGTGAAGTGCTTTTTCACTATCCTGCAAACCTGTTGGTACTGTGAGCTAAATTCTTTAATGAAGTGGACCCCTTCAAATTTATTTAAAGGTTTTGCTCTATCCTTTTCTCCCAAAAGAGTTTATCTCTGGGTAGACTCCACCACTATGATTGGACAAAGGTAATCAGTGGCGTCCCCCAGGGATCAGTACTGGGCCCTGTTCTTTTTAATATTTTTATAAATGACTTGGAGCAAGGATTAAATAGCGACATCTCTATTTTTGCAGATGATACTAAGTTAAGTAAGGTCATAAGGTCAGAGCAGGACGAACTGTCTTTACAAAGGGATTTGCTAAAATTAGAACTATGGGCAAGTGAATGGAAAATGAGATTTAATACGGAAAAATGCAAGGTTCTACATTTTGGAAGTAAAAATAAGCAGGCTACGTATTTTTTAAATGGGACAAGACTTAGCCAAACACAGGAGGAAAGGGATTTGGGAGTAGTAATAGATAACAAGCTAAAGATGGGTGCACAATGCAGGGCAGCGGCTTCAAAGGCTAATAAGATACTAGCATGTATTAAAAGAGGTATTGATTCAAGGGAGGAAAGCATAATTCTGTCATTATATAAAGCCCTGGTAAGACCTCACCTTGAGTTTGGAGTGCAGTTCTGGGGACCAATTGCTAAAAAAGATATTGCAGAACTAGAAAAAGTTCAGAGAAGGGCCACAAAGCTAATAAGGGGATTGGAGAAATTAACCTATGAGGAGAGGCTAGCCAAACTGGGTCTGTTTTCTTTAGAAAAAAGGCGCTTGAGAGGTGACATGATTACTTTATATAAATATATTCAAGGCCCATATACAGAGATGGCAGAAGCTCTGTTTATTCCAAGAAAATTGTTTCTGACAAGAGGTCATAATTTAAGGTTGGAGGAAAGGAGATTTAATCTCCTGCAACGGAAACGTTTTTTCACTGTGAGAGCAATAAAATTGTGGAACTCATTACCAAAGGAGGTAGTGAATGCCAATACCATAGATACATTTAAAAATAGTCTGGATAAGTTTCTGTATACTAACAAAATTCATGGATATGATTGCTAGTATTAAATGGGTCACATTTTAATGGGGTTATTTAAGCTTAACTGGAGCTTTTTGTAAGTATTTTAGATTTGTATAGGTTGAACTCGATGGACTTCAGTCTTTTTTTCAACCTTATCTACTATGTTACTATGTTACTATGTTATGTTACTTTTCTGGCTCTCAATATCTCATGTGCGGGATACTTCCTCTCCCTAAGTCTTTTAGTTCATTTGTTCGCTTCTCTATCAAAGTCTGTGGGACTAGAGTAATTTCTTTTAATTCTTGTAAATTGTCCCTTAGCGACTGCAAATCTGATCTGTTTCGGATAGCAACTGCTGCTGTGCAAAAGGTTGTTTCCTGTTATGGGCTTGCAGTACACATTTGTAGATACTTCTTGTCCCTTAACACCTTTAGGGTCAAATCCAAGAAATTGATTTAAATTGGATTCATTTCAAATGTGAAACGCAAGCCCACATCATTGCAATTCAGATATTCACAGTCAGTTTTATTTATGACAACTACCGCACAGCATTTGTCGACTGTGCATATCACCAAATCATGATTATTCTTAAGTTGTGCCAGAGTCCTTTTTTGTTTGAAAGTAAGATTGTGTTTAGGGTTATTGACACTGTTCTCTAGCCTGAAAAGAACAGTTTCTATTCTATGCTGAAAAGTCTCTAGCGCACTGCCTCTGCTGTGAAGAGGATAGAATCTTGACTTATTTTTCAAAGATAGGCCCTTATTCACTGTACCCAAAGTTACCCTGAATTTATTTTCAAGCGTCTGTAATGTGACCACTTCACATATTTCATCAAAATTTTGGACCCTGTTTACTATCGGCTGGGGTTGTGTATCTGTAGATTCCATAGTAGAGTACCCCCACACCAAAGTGTTTCTTTAAAGTCAAATTTCTAATTAGACGATTTACATCCAAGAGTGTTAAAATACATTAAAATTGGTGGTTGGAGAAAAGCCTAAGCCAAGGGCAAGAATGTTCAACTGCTCTGCTGAAAGCCTTTCTGAAGAGAGATTGATCACGTTATTTATTATTTGTATTTTGTCTGTGGACAGTTCCCCCTGAGCTGATACCTCCCCTGGGTGTTCTGTGTTTGTCCCCCACTGTTCAATGGATCTTGGGCCAGTGGAAAAACCTGTTCAAGGTCTGAACGTGGAATATTGGTGGTATATGTAGGGAGGTGGGCCTGTAGTACTTGGTGATGTATCTCTTGTTCAGTTCTAATAATCTCTTTGGGACTGACTACTTGCTCTACAGAGGGAATAACCTTTTTTTTAGTATCCCTGAAGTAGAAGGTGCAGAGACAGAAGCAGAGGATTTATTTCCTTCATCGGAAGAGCATTCAGTATCGCTCCCAGAGAATGATATTTTAGAAGCTCGTTTGTTACCTCTGCATCTGCGATTGCCTCTTCTCTGATTACTGGAAAATTGGTTATGCCTGATCTCCCCCCGCTGTTTACGATTCCAAATATAGACTGAGTTTGTCTGATGTTCAGTCCGGTCCCTTAGAAATTTGGAGTGCTTATTCTCCATGACCAAGCTTTTACCTCTAGCTACCATACCCCTTAAAATGGAATCAAATTTTACAAATTGTGGTTCATTAATACGTTTGTCCATCTCTAGTTGTAAATCAATTATATCTTTCTTAATAACATCCAACTGCTTTAGTTTGTGGTTTCTCAACATTATCATAAGTTTTGATGAACAATCTGACACAATATCATTCCAACCCTTTATAAAGTCCTTATCACTTTGATCCATGTCAAAGGTGGGAAATTTGTACACTCTCAGACCTCTGGGAATCATTCCTTCTTCCATATATTTGTCAAAGGCCCAAATGTTCCACTGTGTTTTACATTCTTTGAGAAGTAAAGTTTCCATGGATTCAAACAGGGTGCTCAATGATAGAATCCCTTTGTCATCAGAAAAAATTGTTCATAATCAGACATGTTATTGCCTCTTGCTGTAGGAGGCATTAAAGAGTAAAAGTCCTTATTTGACTGTGCCTCCATAATGCAGAGCCAACCGTGACCCAAGTATACTGTACACCCCACAAGGATATCTCCAGATGATATCAATATTACAACAGTAGAAAATAAGAAGAGGGGATCAGTAACGTTAAAGTCCACACTTCCGCTTAACCCCTTCCCCAACGCTGAGGTCAACAGCGGCGCCTTTGAATGCCACACCAGGAGAATCCGAGAAGCTGAGATGTTGAAATGGATGAGAGCAGGGTAAGCTAATCGTGGATCAAATACCGTTGAGATAAGGAGCCCCTCTACACTGCAGCATTCACTACAGCTAAACAGGATACCCCCTCATCCTACAAATACCGTCTTATCTAAAAGATACTAAGCACCTCCTAAACTGTCTTACAAAGGTTGAGTGGGATCAAACATGTTCTTGGTTAACCATTGATGTGGCAGGTCTTTATTCTGTCATACCTCATCAATACGCCCTTGAAGCGGTTACAATTTTTTTAAACCAGCAAAGTAACTATGATGAACCATTGAAAGAATACATCAGGAGTACTGGAATTTTTGTTAAGTCACAATTACTTTAAGTTTGAGGGTGAATACTATCTCATAGCGTGGGACAGCTATGGGGGCAAAATTTACCCCGTCATATGCCAACATTTTTATGGCCTGGTGGGAGCGGTCCCACGTCTATGGAGACAGTAACCCTTACAGACACTGCATCAAGGCCTACAAGAGGTACATTGATGATCTCTTGATTATCTGGTCAGGCACACAACAACAAATGAAAGATTTTCTTTCACATATTAATCAAAATTACTTAAATTTACAATTTACCTCCCAATATGATAATGAACAGGTTCCTTACTTGGACCTTATTCTTAGTGGTGACATACAATTAGGGCAGGTAACTACGAGTCTCTTAAAGAAACAGATTATGTCAAATGCGATACTCCATGCACGCAGTAATCACCCAAAGCACACTGGCTTTAGAATAGCTAAGGGACAATTCTAAACCCCTCTTTATTACCACATACAGTTCGCAATTCAAGTAAATCTGTGATACAATTGTAAAACATCTCCCAATTTTGACAGCGGAAGACAGTCTCAAAGAATATGTTAAAAATTGCTGCAACTTTGTAGCCAGAAGAGTCTGTACCTTTGTTTGGGCAATATGTTATCGCCCAGTATGCTTAGAATGCAGAGAACAAATGTCAGCAGTTGGCTGAGTACTAAAGGTCATTATAAATGTAATTTCACTAAATGCATTGCTTGTGGCTGTACGAGGATCACCAAAGTGACCCAAAAAGTGTATGATTTAACAAGCTGCACAAATTGTTGTACTTTCAATGTCATTTATTTAGCGGAATGCACTTTATGTGATAAACAATATGTGGGGTGGTCCTCTAGGGAGGTACATGTTCGTATAAGAGAACACCTCAATAACATTGACAATGACACAGAGTGATCAGACCTAGGGAGATACATTAACTACCATGGGTAAAATGTAAGCAGTTTTCGCTGGCAGGTTATAGAATAGATCAGAACCCCAGAAAGAGGGGAGGGGGATGTAGCCAGTAAACTCTTATATTAGAAGGCTTTCTGGATATTTCTGTTGTGAACCAGGAAACCATATGGGTTTAATATCGATGGGGATATTAATTTCTGGCAGAGTGAGAAATAATTTCTGTTATTAGTATGCTTGCTCTAGTTATGAGCTATTTTATATTTTTTTCCGTTAATATACACACTGTCTGGTGTTAGGGTTAACAATAATTTATATTAGCTTGTTTGCTATAATGATATTTTATATAGTTAGTGTGCATTTGTAGTACATCACCAATTCGATCTAGAGATAATTTTGCCCATTATGGTGTATTTAAGAAATGAGGTTTTATTTATATGTGTTGCAAGATTACCCTTACTAAACAATTTATATGTTTGAATTAACTTAATTTCCAATACAGATAATTTGTTCCTTATTTTTAGGCACTGTATTTTATTGCAATATTTTATATATAAGTATCATTAGCCAGTAGAATATCTCCATATAGATTGTATCTGAAATGTTTCATACATGAACATTGATTGATGTTTATTGTAGTACTCATATGATCCCTAAGGTAAATCCTTGCTACAGTGTCTAATCTCCCTGTTTCTCTCATATGTTCTTGTTAATAGAAAGTGTTTTTTCTTTAATTATTATCAGCTTGAGCTAATTGATTACCTGAGCACCGGGCTACTTGAGCACCGAGTTCCGATTCACCATTATGTCTATGAGTAAGGCTAATCTATAGCCGAAACACGTAAGACACTTTGCTTTGCTGTTCTTATGCTTTGATGTCAATTTTTAACACTATTTTTTGCATTCCAATAAAGCTTTTTTGTATTATACTTCGGTGCCTTGAGTTTCACCTGGTCTTTGTGTGTATATTGGATTTGGAACGACTTACCAGGTTGGAGACTCGGCACTCTGGTGGTCATAAAGCGTGTGGGACTGACGCAGCAAGAGGAGAATCCCATTGACTGTTTGCATTACCCACATCACACACTGGAAGCCAAGAGATTGACGAAGCAGTCGCGTTGGTTGCGGCGTTTCTCTTGTCATCGTTTTGTGGCATATGGGGACAACGTCATTTGGATGAGCGGAGCCTGGTGGAGGTAAGCAGGGATCCGGTCAAGGAGAGTACATTGTGGTAAGATTAATTATGTTATCCGGTTACCAGACTGCTACCTGCCATACATATCCTAGATATTCCTGACATTGACAGCTGTATAAGAGCGTTTATAAGATGGGTGCTTTTCCTACTAAGGAATTTCCTACTATATACGTCTTGAGCCTAAAGGGGAGATGTTTGTTATAGGTTTACCCTGGAGTACGGTCTTGAATTAATGGGGAGAGAGTGTTAGAGCGAGAGCGGGACACTTTGTGAATATTAGAAGTGTGGACTTTAACGTTACTGTACCCCTCTTCTTATTTTCTACTGTTGTAATATTGATATTATCTGGAGATATCCTTGAGGGGTGTACAGTATACTTGAGTCACGTTTGGCTCTGCATTATGGAGGCTCCATTACAAGAAAATTTAACATAGTCAAATAAGGACTTTTTCTCCTTAATGCCTGCTACAGCAAGAGGCAATAACATGTCTAATTATGAACAGATTTTTTCTGATGACAAAGGGATTTCATCATTGAGCACCCTGATTGAATCCATGGAAACTTTACTTCTCAAAGAATGTAAAACACAGTGGGACATTTGGGCATTTGAAAAATTTATGGAAGAAGGAATGATTCCCAGAGGTCTGAGAGTGTACAAATTTCCCACCTTTGATGTGGATCAAAGTGATAAGGACTTTATAAAGGGTTGGAATGATATTCTGTCAGATTGTTCATCAAAACTTATGATAATGTTGAGAAACCACAAACTAAAGCAGTTGGATGTTATTAAGAAAGATAATTGATTTACATCTAGAGATGGACAAACGTATTAATGAACCGCAATTTGTAAAATTTGATTAAATTTTAAGGGGTATGGTAGCTAGAGGTAAATGCTTGATCATGGAAAATAAGCACTCCAAATTTCTAAGGAACCGGTCTGAATATCCGACAAACTCAGTCTATATTTGGAATTGTAAACAGCGGGGGGAGTTCAGGCGTAACCAATTTTCCAGTAATCAGAGAAGAGGCAATCGCAGATGCAGAGGTAACAAACCAGCTTCTAAAAATATATCATTCTCTGGGAACGATACTGAATGCGCTTCCGATGAAGGAAATAAATCCTCTGCTTCTGCCTCTGCACCTTCTACTTCAGGGATACTAAAAAACAAGCAGCTAGATTACGAGTTTTGTGTTATGAGGGGTGCGATACTAACTTGCACGTTATTGTCACCACTCACTTCCCTGCAGCGCTGGTATTACAGGTTTTCATAAACCTGGCGTTAGCAAGCAAGAAGTGAGCGTAAAGCAAAATTGACCTCCATACCGCACTCCAATACCAGCACTGCTGAAAGCTGTGGTGAACTGGTTTTACGTGCTCGTGCACGATTTCCACATAGACATCAATGGGGAGAGCCGGCTGAAAAAAAGCCTAACACCTGCAAAAAAGCAGCTTAAAGCTCTGTAACGCAGCCCCATTGATTCCTATGGGGAAAAAAAATATATGTTTACACCTAACACCCTAACATGAACCTGAGTCTAAACACCGCTAATCTTACACTTATTAACCTCTAATCTGCCGCCCCCGACATCGCAGACACCTACATTATACTTATTAACCCCTAATCTGCCGCTCTGGACATCGCCACCACTATAATAAACATATTAACCCCTAAACCGCAGCACTCCCGCATCACAAACACTAGTTAAATATTATTAACCCCTAATCTGCTGCCCTTAACATCACCGCCACCTACCTACATTTATTAACCCCTAATCTGCCGCCCCAAAGTCGCCGCCACTATTCTAAATTTATTACCCCTAAACCTAATTCTAACCCTAACACCCCCTAACTTAAATATAGTTAAAATAAATCTAAATAAAATCTACTATCATTACCTAAACAATTCCTATTTAAAACTAAAGACTTATCTGTAAAATAAACCCTAAGCTAGTTATAATATAACTAATAGTTACATTGTAGCTAGCTTAGGGTTTATTTTTATTTTACAGGCAAGTTTGTATTTACTTTAACTAGGTAGAATAGTTATTAAATAGTTAATAACAATTTACTAACTACCTAGCTAAAATAAATACAAATGTACATGTAAAATAAAACCTAACCTGTCTTACACTAACACCTAACCTTACACTACAATTAAAT
Source organism: Bombina bombina (assembly GCF_027579735.1). Lineage (NCBI taxonomy): Eukaryota > Metazoa > Chordata > Amphibia > Anura > Bombinatoridae > Bombina > Bombina bombina. The sequence goes on along the minus strand of NC_069500.1, from coordinate 155,574,001 downwards.
CAATTACATTAATTAAATACAATTACCTGAATTACAAAAAAAACAAACACTAAATTACACAAAATAAAAAAGAAATTATCAGACATTTAAACTAATTACACCTAATCTAATAGCCCTATCAAAATAAAAAATCCCCCTAAAATAAAAAAACCCTAGCCTAAACTAAACTACCAATAGCCCTTAAAAGGGCCTTTTGCGGGCATTGCCCCAAATAAATCAACTCTTTTACCTGTAAAAAAAAAAGACAAACAACCCCCAACAGTAAAACCCACCACCCACACAACCAAACCCCCAAATAAAATCCTAACTAAAAAAACCTAAGCTCCCATTGCCCTGAAAAGGGCATTTGGATGGGCATAGCCCTTAAAAGGGCATTTAGCTCTTTTTCCGCCCAAAAGCCCTAATCTAAAAATAAAACCCACCCAATAAACCCTTAAAAAAACACTAACCCCCGAAGATCCACTTACAGTTTTTGAAGACCCGACATCCATCCTCAACAAAGCCGACAGAAGTCCTCAACGAAGTGGCAGAAGTCTTCATCCAACCGGGCAGAAGTCTTCATCCAGACGGCATAGTCTATCTTCATCCATCCGGCACGGAGTGGGTCCATCTTCAAGACATCCGGCGAGGAGCATCCTCTTCTCTTGACGTCTAATGAAGAATGAAGGTTCATTTAAGTGACGTCATCCAAGATGGCATCCCTTTAATTCTGATTGGCTGATAGAATTCAATCGGAAATTAAAGGTGAAAAAATCCTATTGGCTGATGCAATCAGCCAATAGGATTGAGCTTCAATCCTATTGGCTGATCCAATCAGCCAATAGGATTGAGCTTGCATTCTATTGGCTGTTCCAATCAGCCAATAGAATACAAGCTCAATCCTATTGGCGGATTGGATCAGCCAATAGGATTGAAGCTCAATCCTATTGGCTGATTGCATCAGCCAATCGGAATTCAAGGAACGCCATCTTGGATGACGTCACTTAAAGGAACCTTCATTCTTCGTTAGACATCAAGAGAAGAGGCTCCGCGCCAGATGTCTTGAAGATGGACCCGCTCCACGCCAGATGGATGAAGATAGATGATGCCATCTGGATGAAGACTTCTGCCCGGTTGGATGAAGACTTCTGCCCGGTTGGATGAAGACTTCTTCCCCGTTGAGGACTTCTGCCGGCTTTGTTGAGGATGGATGTCGGGTCTTCAAAAACTGTAAGTGGATCTTTGGGGGTTAGTGTTAGTTTTTTTTTTTTTTTTAAGGGTTTATTGGGTGGGTTTTATTTTTAGATTAGGGCTTTTGGGCGGAAAAGGAGCTAAATGCCCTTTTAAGGGAAATGCCCATCCAAATGCCCTTTTCAGGGCAATGGGAGCTTAGGTTTTTTTAGTTAGGATTTTATTTGGGGGGTTGGTTGTGTGGGTGGTGGGTTTTACTGTTGGGGGGTTGTTTGTCTTTTTTTTTACAGGTAAAAGAGCTGATTTCTTTGGGGCAATGCCCCGCAAAAGGCCCTTTTAAGGGCTATTGGTAGTTTAGGCTAGGGTTCTTTTTTATTTTTGGGGGGCTTTTTTTATTTTGATAGGGCTATTAGATTAGGTGTAATTAGTTTAAATATCTGATAATTTTTTATTTTTTTTTGTGTAATTTAGTGTTTGTTTTTTTGTAATTTAGGTAATTGTATTTAATTAATGTAATTGATTTAATTGTAGTGTAAGACAGGTTAGGTTTTATTTTACATGTAAATTTGTATTTATTTTAGCTAGGTAGTTAGTAAATAGTTAATAACTATTTAGTAACTATTCTACCTAGTTAAAATAAATACAAACTTGCCTGTAAAATAAAAATAAAACCTACGCTAGCTACAATGTAACTATTAGTTATATTTTAGCTAGCTTAGGGTTTATTTTACAGGTATTTCATTTTAAATAGGGATTATTTAGGTAATGATAGTAGGCTTTATTTAGATTTATTTTAATTATATTTAAGTTAGGGGGTGTTAGGGTTAGACTTAGGTTTAGGGGTTAATAAATTTAGTATAGTGGCGTCGATGTTGGGGGCGGCAGATTAGGGCTTAATAAATGTAGGTAGGTGTCGGCGATGTTAGGGGCGGCAGATTAGTGGTTGATAATATTTAACTAGTAGGATAATATAGGGGGCGCCCTTGGTGATCAAATGGCAAGTATTCATTGTATCAAGCCTGATGAAACATCCACTGTTTGTATGAGAAACGCATTGCTAGTTTTTATTAATTTTAATAAAGTAATTTCCTGTTATAACTTACCACTTGCTGCCTATCTTCCTTACCATCTATTGTCCTAACACCTAGATTGCTGGAAGTTCCTGTATCCCTGGTATCAGTCTACTGGGTGACTGTTTGATCCCAGTTTGCCTCTGTTGCACCAAGGGAGGTGCATCATCAAATGTGAGTATTCTGTATTACCACATACACCATCACTTTTGTCCATACAATACTAGGCCATATTGGCGTTGTGTATCTGTTTGTACTCTCCACAGATTGCCTATCTGGAGGTCAGTCTGCTGAGTGACTGCTATTGATCCCAGGCCGCCTCTTCTACACCACTAGGGGTGTCTCACCAAATGTGAGTGTGATATTACACTGTTATCTGTCATAATTTTTCCTAACAATATTGGGCCATGTGGCGCTTCTGTTTTCTTATGTTGTTTACAAATATTTAACTAGTGTTTGTGATGCGGGAGTGCAGCGGTTTAGGGGTTATTATGTTTATTATAGTGGCGGTGATTACCGGAGCAGCAGATTGGGGTTAATCATTTTATTTTAGTGTTTGCGATGCGGGAGGGATTTGGTTTAGGGGTTAATAGGTAGTTTATGGGTGTTAGTGTACTTTTTAGCACTTTAGTTATGAGTTTTATGCTACAGCTTTGTAGCACAAAACTCATAACTACTGACTTTCAGTTTACGGTATGGATCTTGGCGGTATAGGGTGTACTGCTCACTTTTTGGCCTCCCAGGCAGACTCGTAATACCGGCGCTATGAAAGTCCCATTGAAAAAGGACTTTTTGAAAGCTGCGGTAATTACGTTGCATTACGGCCAAAAAAGTGTGCGGTGCCCCTAAACCTGCAAGACTCATAATACAAGCGGTAGTGAAAAAGAGCCTTAAAGAGACACTGAACCAAAATGTTTTCTTTCGTGATTCAGATAGAGCATGCAATTTTAAGCAACTTTCTAATTTACTCCTATTATCAAATTTTCTTCATTCTCTTGGTATCTTTATTTGAAATGCAAGAATGTAAGTTTAGATGCCGGCCCATTTTTTGTGAACAACCTGGGTTGTCCTTGCTGATTGGTGGATAAATTAACACACCAATAAAAAGTGCTGTCCAGAGTACTGAACCAAAAAACCTTAGATGCCTTCTTTTTCAAATAAAGATAGCAAGAGAACGAAGAACAATTAATAATAGGAGTAGATTAGAAGGTTGCTTGAAATTGCATGCTCTATCAGAATCACAAAAGTAAACATTTGGGTTCAGTGTCCCTTTAACACTGCTTTTTCACTCATACCGCAAAACTTGTAATCTAGCCATAAGTTATTCCCTCTGTAGAGCAAGTAGTCAGACCCAAAGAGACTATTAGAACTGAACAAGAGATACATCACCAAGTACTACAGGCCCACCTCCCCACATATACCACCAATATTCCACGTTCAGACCTTGAACAGGTTTTTCCACTGGCCCAAGATCCATTGAACAGTGGGAGACAAACACAGAACATCCAGTTGGGGTATCAGCTCAGGGGGAACCGTCCACAGACAAAACACGAACACCCAGTTGGGGTATCAGCTCAGGGGGAACCGTCCACAGACAAAATACAAATAATAAATAACATGATCAAGCTCTCTTCAGAAAGGTTTTCAGCAGAGCAGTTAAACATTCTTGCCCTTGGCTTAGGCTTTTCTCCAACCACCAATTTTATTGTATTTCAACACTCTTGGATGTAAATCGTCTAATTAGAAATTTGACATTAAAGAAACACTTGGAGGGGGGTACTCTACTATGGAATCTACAGATACACAACCCCAGCCGATAGTAAACAGGGTCTAACATTTTGATGAAATATGTGAAGTGGTCACATTACAGACTCTTGAAAATGAATCCAGGGTAACTTTGGGTACAGTGAATAAGGGCATGTCTTTGAAAAATAAGTCAGGATTCTATACTCTTCACAGCAGAGGCAGTGCACTAGAGACTTTTCAGCATAGAATAGAAACTGATCTTGCCAGGCTAGAGAACAATGTCAATAACACTAAACATAATCTTACTTTCAAACAAAAAAGGGCTCTGGCACAACTTAAGAATAATCAAGATTTGGTGATACGCACCATGGGAGCTGACTATGTGATAGAAGTGCAACGCCAACTACATAACAGCCAATAGGTTCAGATATGAACTGAGACATATTTTGGATGATGGTAGGGAACAGGTGTTCCTGGATGACCAGACAGTGGATTATCTGGGCATTAAATATCCCAAGACCCCCTGGTTCCACCATCTTCTGAAAGTTCATAAAAGTCTGGTCAAAGTCCAGGGAAGGCCCATTCGAGTAGGATTGACTCCTTATTAGAGCACCTCTCACAGTGGGTGGATTCTATCCTACAACCTATGGTACTGTTGCTTGTCTCTTACATTAGGCACACCAAGCATGTTATTAATATTCTCAAAAACTTTGAGTGGAGTAATGGCTACACCTGGCTCACAGTGGATGTAGTGGCACTGTACTCATCCATACCGCATGATAAGGGTACTGAAGCTCTTTATTTCTATATAGATATAGTAATTTTTCAACAGAATTTCAGAACTTCATTGGGAGAGTAGTTCGCTTTCTCCTCACCCACAATTTTTTCAAATTTGAGGGAGAGTTCTATCTCCAGAGATGCGGTATGGCCATGGGGGCGAAGTTCGCCCCATCTTGCGCCAACCTGTATTTAGGTTGGTGGGAGCTAGACCGCATCTTTGGAGATGAGAATCCGTTCAAGAAAAACATCAAATTGTACAAAAGGTACATTGATGATCTCCTGTTCGTATGGACAGGGGATCACAAAGATATACAATTTGTTCTTGAGTATCTGAATTGCAATTATGTGGGCTTATGTTTCACATTTGAAATGAATCCAATTTAAATTAATTTCTTGGATTTGACCCTAAAGGAGGTAAGGGACAAGAAGTATCTACAAATGTGTACTGCAAGCCCATAACAGGAAACACCCTTTTGCACAGCAGCAGTTGCTATCCGAAACAGATCAGATTTTCAGTCGCTAAGGGACAATTTACAAGAATTAAAAGAAATTGCTCCAGTCCCACAGACTTTGATAGATAAGCCAAGAAATGAACTAAAAGATTTAGGGAGAGGAAGTATCCTGCACATGAGCAATTGAGAGCCAGAAAAATGGTGGAGTCTACCCCGAGAGAAACTCTTTTGGGAGAAAAGGACAGAGCAAAAACTTTAAATAAATTTGAAGGGGTCCACTTCGTTACTGAATTTAACGCACAGTACCAACAGGTTTGCAGGATAGTCAAAAAGCACTTCCCTGTCCTAGCAGCAGATGACCATTTGGTCAATGTAGTGGACAGGGGCATTAGATGTTCATACAGGAAAAGCAGATCCTTGGGGGGTATTTTGGCACCCACTCAGCTAAGGCATATTCCAAGTACCAATAGCTCCTGGCTAAGACATGTCAGCATGTACAAATGTGGCAGTAGCCGATGTAGGCCTTGTGAATATGAACATATCACTAAAAATTTAGTTTCATCTGCCAATGGTAAAAGCTTTGACATAGTCTTGCCTTAAATGTACCACGAGCTATGTAATCTATCTGATCACTTGCACACTGTGTAACTTGTAGTACGTGGGTTTCACGTCCAGAATAAGAGAGCACTTGTCCACTATCATTGTGGGCAAAGCATCCACACCACTGGTTCAACATTTTTTGAGAAATCATAATGGTAACCAAAACACTTTCAGATGGTGTGCCATAGAGAAAGTAATGCTGCCCAAGAGAGGTGGTAATTTAGATAAGCTTAAAGCCAAGAGGGAAATTTACTGGATGTTTAAGCTAGATACCAGAGTGCCAAGCGGACTCAATTCCAAGTATGATATGATAAACTATTGGGAGTAGATTACTCCCTGGGCCTATAGACATTCTGATGTTTATTTCCCTCTTTGCTGGAATCTCCTTTGTGGAGTACACATAAATCACTGTTTAGATATTATGTTTGAATTTTCAACTATTGGGAGATTAATATTATTGTTCATGAGCTCCCAGGCTAAATTATCACATGGTGATCACTTTAACATATCCAGTGGGAGTTTCTAGTTGTGGTTTATAGTGTCCATGCCAGTATTGGGCATTTATATATATATATATATATATATACACAGGGAGTGCAGAATTATTAGGCAAGTTGTATTTTTGAGGATTAATTTTATTATTGAACAACAACCATGTTCTCAATGAACCCAAAAAACTCATTAATATCAAAGCTGAATAATTTTGGAAGTAGTTTTTAGTTTGTTTTTAGTTATAGCTATTTTAGGGGGATATCTGTGTGTGCAGGTGACTATTACTGTGCATAATTATTAGGCAACTTAACAAAAAACAAATATATACCCATTTCAATTATTTATTTTTACCAGTGAAACCAATATAACATCTCAACATTCACAAATATACATTTCTGACATTCAAAAACAAAACAAAAACAAATCAGTGACCAATATAGCCACCTTTCTTTGCAAGGACACTCAAAAGCCTGCCATCCACGGATTTTGTCAGTGTTTTGATCTGTTCACCATCAACATTGCGTGCAGCAGCAAACACAGCCTCCCAGACACTGTTCAGAGAGGTGTACTGTTTTCCCTCCTTGTAAATCTCACATTTGATGATGGACCACAGGTTCTCAATGGGGTTCAGATCAGGTGAACAAGGAGGCCATGTCATTAGATTTTCTTCTTTTATACCCTTTCTTGCCAGCCACGCTGTGCAGTACTTGGACGCGTGTGATGGAGCATTGTCCTGCATGAAAATCATGTTTTTCTTGAAGGATGCAGACTTCTTCCTGTACTACTGCTCGAAGAAGGTGTCTTCCAGAAACTGGCAGTAGGACTGGGAGTTGAGCTTGACTCCCTCCTCAACCCGAAAAGGCCCCACAAGCTCATCTTTGATGATACCAGCCCAAACCAGTACTCCACCTCCACCTTGCTGGTGTCTGAGTCGGACTGGAGCTCTCTGCCCTTTACCAATCCAGCCACGGGCCCATCCATCTGGCCCATCAAGACTCACTCTCATTTCATCAGTCCATAAAACCTTAGAAAAATCAGTCTTGAGATATTTCTTGGCCCAGTCTTGACGTTTCAGCTTGTGTGTCTTGTTCAGTGGTGGTCGTCTTTCAGCCTTTCTTACCTTGGCCATGTCTCTGAGTATTGCACACCTTGTGCTTTTGGGCACTCCAGTGATGTTGCAGCTCTGAAATATGGCCAAACTGGTGGCAAGTGGCATCTTGGCAGCTGCACGCTTGACTTTTCTCAGTTCATGGGCAGTTATTTTGCGCCTTGGTTTTTCCACACGCTTCTTGCGACCCTGTTGACTATTTTGAATGAAACGCTTGATTGTTCGATGATCACGCTTCAGAAGCTTTGTAATTTTAAGAGTGCTGCATCCCTCTGCAAGATATCTCACTATTTTTTACTTTTCTGAGCCTGTCAAGTCCTTCTTTTGACCCATTTTGCCAAAGGAAAGGAAGTTGCCTAATAATTATGCACACCTGATATAGGGTGTTGATGTCATTAGACCACACCCCTTCTCATTACAGAGATGCACATCACCTAATATGCTTAATTGGTAGTAGGCTTTCAAGCCTATACAGCTTGGAGTAAGACAACATGCATAAAGAGGATGATGTGGTCAAAATACTCATTTGCCTAATAATTCTGCACTCCCTGTATATATATATATATATATATATATATATATATATATATATATATATATATATATATATTCATGTATATATTCATGTATATAGTCAGTAGTTGCTGACTGCATTTGCCCAGCTTGTTTCAACAAAATAAGTGCCACAATTATTTATTTTGTTTCCAATTGGATAGGTGTTATAATGATGTTTATATCAAATCAGTAAGTGCATGTACTTCACTTTCTGTCATAAGTAATCTATATGTTTTTCACCCTTGCATTTAGCTAGCTTTGAAATGGTTAATCTAATGGGAATATTTAATTTTTTTAATTGAGTTTGAAGTTGAGCCAATTAGCTTTCTTTGTGTGTTTTAAATACAAGTGTAAGGCACAGCACTAACAGGCTATGATTACGGCTAGACAGCCGAAAGGCGTAAGCCCTAGTGCTGCGCCCGCTATGAGGATGTATTAGAGTTTTCTGTGTATTTTTTTAAACTCACTAAATAAAGTTTAGTTTTATGTACATTGAAGGAGTAGATCGTTGTTTTCTACATTTCCCTACTTATCCAGTTGATCCAATTCCTTTCGGCAGAGCACCGCTGAACCACCTGGTCACTCCGCTTAACCCCTCCACCAATGCTGACGTCACCTGCAGCTCTTGTGAATGCTGCACCAGGAGAATCCGAGAAGCTAGGTTAGGCTGATCGTGGATCGAATATCATTGAGATATGGAGCCCCTCTACACCGCAGCGTTCACTACAGCTAAACAGGATACGAAGACACCTGGGAGTTGGGTAAGCAAGGTACCCTGGAGTACTGCCTTGAATTATTGGAAAGAGAGTGTTAGAGTGAGAGTGGGACACTTTGTGAATATCAGAAGTGTGGACTTTAATGTTACTGAACCCCTTTTCTTATTTTCTACTGGTTTTCTTAGGGACCATAATAGATTCCCTATCTATGAAAAAATTTCTGACGGAGGTCACAAAATCCAAAATTCTCTCCTTTTGTCTCTCTCTTCAGTCTACTGTTCGGCCATCAGTGGCTAAATGTATGGAGGTAATTGGTCTGATGGTTGCTTCCATGGACATCATTCCCTTTGCTCGATTCCATTTAAGAGCTCTGATTATGCATGCTCAGACAATGGAACTGAGACCACTCTGCTCTGTCTCAGAGGATAGATCTAGACCAGTTGACGAGACTCTCTCCCATGGTGGCTTTCTCAGGACCATCTGTCTCAGGGCACATGCTTCCAGAGACCTTTCTGGGTGATTGTGACCATGGACGGCAGCCTGCTAGGCTGGGGAGCAGTCTGGGACTCGTTTAAGGTGCAGGGACTATGGACTCGGGAGGAGTCTGCTCTTCCCATAAACATCTATTTGAGATCGATTTACAATGCTCTGATGGCTTGGCCTCAATTGTCCTTAGCCAGGTTTATCAGGTTTCATTCAGACAACATCACCTCAGTGACTTACATCAACCACCAGGGAGGAACTCAGAGTTCCTTAGCCATTAAGGAGGTGGCAAGGATGTGGATGGAAGCTCACAATTGTTGTCTGCCATCCACATTCCTAGAGTGGATAACTGGGAAGCGGATTTCCTGAGCAGACCGACAATTCATCCCGGGGAGTGGGCTCTCCATCCGAAAGGTGTTCTCCAGGTTAACCCTCAAATGGGGGTGCAGAAGTTGGATTTGATGGTGTCTAAGCAGAATGCCAAGCTTCCAAAGATACAATTCAAGGTCAAGAGATCCTCAGGCCGCTCTAATAGATGCTCTGGCAGTTCCTTGGGATTTTGGTCTAGCATATCTGTTTCCTCCATTTGCGCTCCTTCCACAAGTTATTGCTCGTATCAAACAAGAGAGAGCATCAGTCATTCTAATAGCTCCTTTTTTTCTTTTCCCCAGGAAGGTCTGGAGAAAGGGTTGTCAGTCAGTTCTCTGAAAGGTCAGATTTCTGCATGATCTATTTTGTTCCACAAGCATCTGGCAGATGCGCCAGATGTTCAATCTTTTTGTCAGGCCCTGGTCAGAATCAGGCCTGTGTTTAAACCTGTTGCTCCTCCTTGGAGCCTTAATCTTGTTCTTAAAGTTTTGCAGCAGGCACCGTTTGAGCCAATGATTTCCATAGATATTAAGTTGCTATCTTGGAAGGTTTTGTTTCTTATTGCAGCAGTTTTTGAAACAATGTTATACATTGCTGCAAACACAACTTCCAAAAGTGCTATTATCTTATTTTTACTTCACACTCAAACAATGGCATACTCAGACAGAAGAAGGGTAAAACAAGAAACAGTTAATAATGCAGGAGTAGGTAATTTGTTATCAGGCAGTTTGAGGGTTAACACTGAGTAGTCAGAACTTGCAGAGTTTGCTACAGGTAATCAGGTAGTTTGAAGGTTAACACAGATTAATCAGTACTTGCTGAGATTGGCAACAGGATATCAAGCAGTTTGAAGGTTTACACTGAATAAACTGTATTTGCAGAGTTTGGAAACAGGTAAACATGCAGATTGAAATTTTCACAGAATAAACAGTATTTGCAGAGTTTGGCAGTACACTGTGTAGTCAGAACTTGCAGAGTTTGCAACACTATATCAGGAAGTTTGAGGGTAAACACTGAATAGTCAGTCCTTGCAGAGATTGGCAACAGAAAAGCAGCAGTTAGAGAGATTCCACGCAAATTCCTCACAGAAGCCACAAAGAGGAACAAACAAACGGGCAATGGAGAAACAGGAAGCCCGGAATAAAAAGCCAGGTCGTGACATCATCAGGAAGGGGCGGCTCAGACACCTGTCAATCAAGCACACAGAGAGGACTGCAGAGCTTCCCAGCGGCCAAGCGTGACAACCAGTTTCCCAGTTTCTGTTTCAGGTCACTAGCTGGAGTCTTAGGGGGTCCATTTATCAAAGGCTTCGCAAGCCTTCCAACCCCATACGACTGCAGGTTCACACAAGTGAACCTGCACGCTGTATTAAACAAGCAGCGGTCATCAAACCACTGCTTTCCTAACCCTTCACCACCTCTAAAGTGGCGAATTTCAATCACCCCAGTGTAAATCGCCTGGGGAGATTGACAGCTCCTGCCTGCACGTGATTGGCTGTTCACGGGCAGGGGGCAGGTTTGCACGCAAGCAAAAAATAGTGCTCATGTGCAACGAGAGGCGAGCTACAGTGGACAGAGGTGCGTATGTGCAGCTTGATAAATCACCCCCTTAGAATCGCCATAATTGGAGATCTGGAGTTGATTTTTTTTTTGCTTGGAGCATAGCTGCACTATTGCACTAATAAATGAACTTTATAGAAATTTTATTCTACTTATTTATGTGGTGCACCACAAAATTATTTCTGATGAAAGAACCTTAGATGGTTGACTGTGTACAAAGCTACTCAGAGAAGCACAACCGGCCTTTGCTGTGTTTTCTGCTACTACACAATGATTCTAAACTGTGCATTTAATGTTGGCAAAACAAAGAATGCAAGCATACGGTAAAAGTGGCAACAGTTTACCATAGTGAGACAAAATGTAAGTTGCTGATAAACCTGAACTAACATAGAGGAAAAAACCTTTTAAGTAAAGACAGAGCATTTAAACTTCAAATACAAAAGAGATAGTTATTTTGCTTTGCGTATCTAAGATAAAGCACTACAAATTCTGATAATTATACTTGGAGGGGCCCACTAGCATCCTCTTCCCCTCCTTTCCTACTATTGCCCCTTATGGCAATCCCTGTGCCCCGCTTCCCCCTCTCATGCCTATTAGTGCCCCCTCAGTTATTATGACCACCAGGGGCATTAATGCCCACTTTGGGAGTCACTGACAGAGCAATTTTAAACAACTTTCCATTTTGCTTCTATTATCTAATTTGTTTAATTCTCTTGGAATCCTTTGATTATAAAGATAAATAAGCTAGGCTCAGGAACAGTTGTGCACTACTGGAAGCTTGCTGCTGATTGGTGGCTACATGTATATGCCTCTTGCTTGGCTCACCGGATGGAAATCTCTGTGCCCCCAACCTTCTCATGCCTATTAGTGCCCCCCTCTGTAATTCCAATGACCACTATTGTTTCAGTAATGCCCACTTTGGAGTCAATGACTGTAAGACTTCCTTTCAGGTTCTGTGACTTTATCATAACTGCAGACGTATAACTCTTCAGATACTTAGGTAGCTACTTTGTAGCAAGAATGCTTATAGCGAATTGTCTCAATCCTTTAGTATTTACAGAAAGTTCATTTATTTTACAAATGAACCACAAGGTAACAGTGTTCCACAACACAGGTTGAAGTAAGGATGTTACACAAAATATATGATTGATGTAATCTTAAAGACCTAAATAGAAAATGATTATGGATGTTTGAAATCAATGCATATAGGTCTGCTATAATATATACATATAGTGAAGAGATTAATAATCTCTAAAATACTAAAATGTAATGGTATCTAGTCCCTTGAATGAGCAGGGATAGTTGTAGTTGCTTCCTTTGAACAGCCAATGAACAATTTGTGGCAGCAGAGTGAGGATTTCAGCTGACTTTGTGAAGTAGCAGGATGCAATGTCAGATCAGTAGGTAGAATGTCTTCCTAAGGTTAAGGTTAAGATAACACAGTTTAAGGTGGTGAGCTAGCTTGATTCAGGAGCTTTAAATAATAACTAAGCAAATTGTTCTAGGAGAGGGAGGCTTTAAAGCAGGTGAGATGTCATCCCCAGGTGTCTATTACCTGGTGATGCTTCTTAAAGTTATATACACATAGTAACTCAATAGGAATGTTACACTGATACAGAGCAATTTTATACAACTTTCCAATTTGCTTCTATTATCTAATTTGCTTTATTCTCTTAGTATCATTTTGATCAGAAGCATACCTAGATAAGCTCAGGAACAGTTGTGTACTACTCAGAGCTAGCTGCTTGGATGCCCATATATGGCTCACCTGATGTGTACAGTAAGCTCCCAGTAAAACATTGCTACTTCTTCAACAAAAGGATACCAAGAGAATGAAGCAATTTTGATAGCAATAGAAAATTGGAAAGTTGTGTTAAATTGCATGCTCTATCAAAATCATGAAAGAAAATGTTTGGTTTCAAACTCCTTTAAAAAGGGACAGTAAACACCATAATATTGTCATATTAAATGTTTAGTTATGCATAATCAAACAAACTTGCAATAGATTTTCGTTTTTTATATTGCTCCCTTTTCATGTAATTTTGCTCAGATCTTGAAATGCACCTGATGTCTTCTCAAGGTTATAAACCTGCTAAATGTCCCTAATTTGATTTAACTGATAACATCTGCAAAACAATTTACTTTATACTAACTTTATGACCGTGACTAACCTTTGACTAGAGCCCCAGATGGGCTCCTCCAAATAAGGCAAAACATTAAAGGGACAGTCAACACTAAAATTGTTATTATTTAAAAAGATAGATAATGCCTTTTCTACCCATTTCCCAGCTTTGCACAACCAACATTGTTATATTAATATACGTTATAACATTCAAACCTCAAAATTTCTGCCTGTTTCTAAGTCACTATAGACAGCCCATTATCACATGCTTTGTTATTTGCTTTTCACAACAGGAGACTGCTAGTTCATGTGGGCCATATGGATAACATTGTGCTCTCTCCCGTGGGTTCTGCACAACACAGCTATAATGCAAGTCAATAGATAATAAATAAAAAGTCATGTGATCAGGGGGCTGTCAAAAGAGGCTTAGATAGAAGATAATCACAGAGGTTAAAAGTATATTATATAACCATGTTGGTTGTGCAAAACTGGGGTATGGGTAACAAAAAGGTATTATCTATCTTTTTAAACAATAACATTTTTTTGAGTTTAATGTCCCTTTAATAACACATCGCTTTAATGGAAGAAGCACAAGAGCAGCATATATTATTGGAAGTTTGAACCTTGAAATCTTTTCTCCTCACCCAAACATTAAAGGGACAGTAAACACCAAAAATGTTATTGTTTAAAAAGATAGATAATCCCTTTATTTACCATACCCCAGTTTTGCATAACCAACGCTGTTAAATAACTTCACGTGCATTATCTATATGAAACACATGAACTAACGCCATTTAGCTGTGAAAAACTGTCAAATGCAGAGGCCTTCAAGGGCTTAGAATTTAGCATATGAGCCTACCTAGGTTTAGCTTTTAACTAAGAATAATAAGAGAACAAAGCAAACTTGATTATAAAAGTAAATTAGAGAGTTGTTTAAAATTACATGTGCTATATGAATCATGAAGGTTTAATTTGGACTTTAATATCCCTTAAAATATTTGTTTTTGCTTATGGTTTAGGTGATCACGGTGCAGTCATTTTTTTCTCGCCAATTGCATGTAACATACTGGGGGAGCACAGAGTGAGAACATGTAATGGAGATAATTATTTTGCTATTTAAAAAAAGACATGAAAAACATTTTTTTCGTCCATCATTCAGATGGAGCTCTCAATTTAAAAAAAAAAAAAAGGGTTCCAATTTACTTCTATTATAAAATGGACTAAGTTCTCATTGTATCCTTTCTTGAAAAGCAAGTAGGTAGCCTTAGTATGCTCAGTAGCGTGCATGTGTTTGGAGCACTATATGACAGCAGTTTTGCAAGAGCTCTAGATGCTAGCGTGTTTGTTGTCATGTACTGTTCTGGGCACATGCACACTACCTATCTAAGTATGCTCTTCAACAAAGGCTACCCAGAAAACGTTTGACAAGAGAAATAAATTGGATTTTTATTTTTTAAATTGTATGTTCATTATGAATCATGAAAAAAAAATTGTGTGTTTCATATCAGTTTAATTTCAGTTATCGGCTAGTCACATTGTGCTCATTGAGAGGCACCTTTTGTATTTGTTGCTGGGCATGTCGATATTTGTAAAACTTTTTTAAAAGGCTACAATATGAAATTAGCACATCTATATTATTTTTTTCCACCCATTTTCATACCCACTAGAGGTCTATAATAGCAATTTAAATGATTCACCAGAATATCATTATCTCCTATGGGATGGCACTTTTAATTGACATTTAAAATGATTGCATAATGCGTGACATCTTTTTTATAATATTTCCACCAGGGCAGCTTGGTCAAAGGTGGGCCATTCCAATAATTGTATTTATGCACATTTTAGCATCCACTTTTGCTGTTACCTGACAAAGCCTCTTAAAAGGGACAGAATATTTTTGGAAGGAAAATTATTTATTAAAAATAACCAGCTGAGTCCCCTTAGCTACATTCCAAGAGAAAAGTCCTGAGGCTTCCATGTAAGTACCTACAATATGCTTCTGCACACCTTACCGCCATAGAGGAGCCCACTTAATGGCTCTACCATTCTACAGCCCTTTCTATACGCTAGTAACACTTATTGTGTGCTTTATCCATTCACTAAGGTGCACACAGCCTTTGCCTGCCTTATGAGCCCCGCAACCTGCCTGTGACCTGACCTCAGGGCTGCTCCAGCAAACATCAGCACCCAGACAAATAGTGAGTGTCAGGGAAGATTGTACAACTCCATTGACTTACAGAAGGTGGTTGGAGCACATTTATGTATAAACCTTCTATTCTCAGTAATTCCTTATCAGCTACCAGGATATCAAAACTGCACCTGCAAAAAAAAAAAAAAAAAAAAAAAAAAAAAAGAAGGAACAATTTTTTTTTTCTCTTTCATGATTCAGATAAAGCATACAATTTTAAACAACTTTCTAGTTTACTTATATTATTAAACTTACTTCATTGGTATCCTTTATTGAAGTTGCAGAAATGCACTCCTGCAAGCTAGATAAAATCATCAGGTGAGCCAATGACAAGATGCATATAGGTGCAGCCACCAATCAGCAGTTAGCTCCCAGTAGCACATTGCTGCTCCTCAGCCTAGCTAGGTATGATTTTCAACAAAGAATACCAAGAGAGCAAAGCAAATTATATCCACTGAGGATGATTATGTAGTAACATAAGGAAACGCGTCTGACCTTTCTTATTCCCTGTTCTGCTGCCTGTCTTTTGCTGTTAACTTGTTGGAGATTTAGCCTTTTTGATATTTATGGCGTATGAAGTAATCCTAACATGATCTAAATAAACAGGTATCTACCTTGCATTCACTTTCTGTGTTGTGTCTCACTGCTACCGGGTGCGCTGGAACTGTTGCTTTTGTTGCTGTTGGTGGGCGTGGATGGAGCGCTCTGTTTTCCCTTGCACCGGAGCAGCTGAGTGAATGTGTACACGTCACTACGGACGTCAAGCAAGAGGGTGTGTATACTACGTGAAGAGCGTCACGTGATCGGACACACACGCTGTTAGTGTTTGAGCGCTTCCCTAAGCTGCAAGCAAATTATATAATAGAAGTAAATTGGAAAGTTGTTAAAATTTGTATGCTCTATCTGACTCATGAAAGAAACGTTTAGGGTTTCATGTCCCTTTAATCCCACGCTCACTGATCTGTCCAGGATGATTTACAGCACTGCCTGGCTGGGGACCTTGTCTGTCCACTTTGTGATAAAAAGCAAAATTCTACCACATAATTTAAACTCCATGGCAATTTTATATTTATCCAACTATTACCATAACAAAGCAATAACGGTGTCTGTGATAACACTATGGACCACAGTCATTGAAAACATCAGTGTCAAGTAGTATTGCTACCCTACCTCCTCAGCAATCATCAGTACTGTCAACATTTTCCTGCCTGACTGCCCTGTTCTCCTATAGCCCAGCCTAGAAACTTCCATTCATGACCACATTCATTATAATATGTAATAACATTGTAAAACGGCCAGGGCCAAACTGGGAATTAATAACAGCCCTTTAAAACTATAAAGACCATCCCTATTTTCTGTTGAGTCAGTAGAATGTACACGCCCCATTACTGGGATACTCGTTCCCCAATATTTTTTCAGGATTAAAATTATATTACTTTGCATTAAATAAAAATGCCAGATTGATTTTATTCAGGCACCCTACAACCAAATTGCATCCATTAATCACCCCTTTAAATTGTAGCTTTCCAGCCCCAGCTGCTGCAGCCAACCGGGAAATCTCCTGGTAGGCCAATCTAGCCCTGAAAATGGTTGAACTTCTAAGGTGGCTTTTCTTTAATATGTGTACTGAATATAGATTCACTTTTGGATAACTGATCAAAACATGCATTCTTTAAAAAGATACTACTTTTCAGGGCGTGGCCAAGAGGCAGCCATGGCGGACGAAAAATACTAAAGCTCAGAAGGATGACAACCCAATCCAACAATTTTCTATTGAACTATCTAAAATCCACCCAGAACAATCATATATCCGGCTTTCTAAAATTACCCCCAACAGAAACGTACTCTTTTGTTGCTACGCTGCAACTTGGGTGAGTGATTATGGGCCGATAGATATTTTATGGAGGCCTAACACGTGGATCTCCGCATCATTCTCACTACGGCTTCTTGGGTAAAACTGAAGTTGTGGAGCTACCCGGTTATACAGCTTTGATGCTCACAAGAGAGAACATCAGCTACTCTCACTTCTCGAAGCTGCTCCATACGAGAAGAGATGCCTGTGGAGCAGCTTCGAGAAGTGCAACATGCTAATGCTCAAATACATACTGGGAGATACACTAACACAACACAGCACATTTCTATGAATGCCTCCAGTACTCTCATGACCCTACCTCCAGAGCATGCGGCCAGTCCGATGGAGTGTTTCTCCTCTGAGCAGATGGAGGTTGGTTTGGATCTCTCTCCTGTGCTTCCAGCTCCTGGAGCAGCCGCACAGCCACTTAGGCCCAGAGATATAGTGGGTGTGATGACCAGGGTTATCCAACCCTGCGCCAGTCACTTATTTGGCACAAAAAGGGTTATCAGACCCCTTCTACTCTCACTAATATGTCACAAACTAGCCACACCAGGCAAGCTTGAGATTTAGTTAAGTGGGTGTAAGGGTTAACAACACTCTCCAGTCTGTACTAGACATACAAGAAATGCCCAAAACTCCCCTTTAATGCCACCCACACTAAACTAACTATAATATCTAGCTGCCACCACTTAAGATTATATGATATGGGAAATCTTAAGGAAACCCCAGATTTACACATTAACTCTTAGAATGCAATTTTGCAGAAAATAACCTAAAATATACAGTCTCTTTCAGTAACTTGGTTCAATTATTAGACAAAGGCCAAAGCTTAATAAATGAATTATTTATTATGCCAAAAATAATTATGCACAATGCATTATTAATAAAAAGTTGTTACAAGTAAAATTACACACAGCAAACAGGTTAAAATAAAATGAAGAAAATAACAGACCTAATAATTTCCTAGCTTATAAGTCTGCCCCAGGGAGATGGGCAAGAGAAGATGGTCACTGTATCAGCCTCCCATGTAGAATAAACAATTTCAGTGTTAAAACACAAGACCCTTATACCTTTTTTTCCATAGATCAGGTTGCCTGACCTCACTCTCTCAGCAGGGGCTGGCCCGGGAAACCCCCTATATTTTACAACAGTCAATAAACTTTAAGTACCTTTGGCTGACTTTAGAGAACACAATATATAATTTCTGCTAGATACATCCATTTTCATATAGACTGACAGGCAATTTCTTCCTTACATTGTGAGAAACGGTTTGATACCAGATATGACAGGGTTGTGCTGCCTCAATGAGGCATAGAATATTACATAGCCTCTGTAATGTTCATGTTGTTATAGTTAAGAAATCATATATTTTTATGCCATTGTTTTCTAGGCTTCCCTGTGTTTGTTCTGTACTGCCATCTACTGACCCTTTTTGGTAATGCTCCTGTTTTCTAGAATGTCTTACCCCTGACCTTATTATGCATTTTCTTTTTGTGTATTGCTCCGCCCTTGTAGTTTTATGATGTTTTCCTGTGTCATGGCCACAGCTAACAGGCCTCATGTAACAAGCACTCATGTTAATTCATTGCAAGCTATGATCAGTATCATCTTTTGACCGCAAAATACTTTAACCATTCATGCATCTGCTGTATTCATTATCTGCTGTAACCTGATATTCAGAATAAAGCAACTTTGTGGATGAACAAGGTATTGGTGAGTTCAGCTATCTGACAAGGATTGTCTGCAGTGATTGTATCTTCTTACATTGTGAGAAACGGTTTGATACCAGATATGACAGGGTTGTGCTGCCTCAATGAGGCATAGAATATTACATAGCCTCTGTAATGTTCATGTTGTTATAGTTAAGAAATCATATATTTTTATGCCATTGTTTTCTAGGCTTCCCTGTGTTTGTTCTGTACTGCCATCTACTGACCCTTTTTGGTAATGCTCCTGTTTTCTAGAATGTCTTACCCCTGACCTTATTATGCATTTTCTTTTTGTGTATTGCTCCGCCCTTGTAGTTTTATGATGTTTTCCTGTGTCATGGCCACAGCTAACAGGCCTCATGTAACAAGCACTCATGTTAATTCATTGCAAGCTATGATCAGTATCATCTTTTGACCGCAAAATACTTTAACCATTCATGCATCTGCTGTATTCATTATCTGCTGTAACCTGATATTCAGAATAAAGCAACTTTGTGGATGAACAAGGTATTGGTGAGTTCAGCTATCTGACAAGGATTGTCTGCAGTGATTGTATCTTCTTATACAGGCCAGGCATAGAGGTCTCAGCAAGGGATATTTCATTATTACAACTATCTGAGTCAGAATAGTCAAAAGATGTATAGAATTCCTACAGCCTGCTATGTATATGTGTGTGTTTAATCTGCAATCAAGCTCAGGGTCATCCGCCATCTTGTGAAAGCACATGTTGCACAAGTTTACTGCACTTCATCTGAATGTTAAAAACTGTTTCTCTGCATTGAACTGTTACCCCGCCTGTCTAAGCTGCAGTTTGTCTTCTTAAAGAGACAGTACCATTTTTTGCAAAACTTGAAAAAATGTCTAGACAAGGCTCTGAGCACTCTTTTATAGCCGAACCTATGCAGATACATCATGCCTCTGAACCCACAGACGTACAGGGAGCAGATCCTGCAGATATTGCTGAACAGAGTGTAAGACCCAAACGTACAATAAAACCGACACATAAACTCAGAGAAAACTATGAATTCACTAGAGATGAGTACTCCAGCAATCTGTCAGACCTATGGGACAGAATTTCACAATGCATGTCAGTTTTATCACACTTTAATGATCAACCAGCCAAATTGAGAGACTCTATAGATCACCTATCTGCTGCATATGAACGCTACCAGCTGCTGTCTGCAAAATACACAGCCTTCTTACAAGACTTTAATATAGAGGACTCTTCAGCAGAACCGACTAGGACTGATGCACTGGACCAACATAGAGATCTCTTAGTGCAAATGGCTAAAGAAAAGGCAGAGTTCCGCATTGCTCAACTGCAGGAGACCAGATCTCATAGATCCACATCAACTAAGCTCACTGCACATTCTTCTAGATCCTCTCGCTCCAGAAGTTCAACATTAAGCGACAAGCTAATAGAGGCCCGTGCTGATGCAGAATCAAAAAAAGTGCAAAGCTCCTTTATCAGAAGGGAAGCAGAAATGGAAGCACAAATGGCTGCCCAGCAAGCACAAATGGCTGCCCAGCAAGCACAAATGGCTGCCCAGCAAGCAGAAATGACTGCCCAGCAAGCAGAAATGGCTGCCCAGCAAGCAAAGGTGGATTCCCAAATAAAGGTTCTGCGAATGGAAAAGGAAGAAGCAGCAGCCCTAGCAAGGCTGAAAGTCCTTGAACAAGTAATGGGAGAAAGTACTAATTCAGATTGCCATATCCCAGCAGATCTGGAAGACCCAGTTGAACGCACTAGTAAATACGTGCTAAAGCATAATATTTGCAACGATACAGAGTCATCTCCTGTGCCTACTACTAACATCATAGTTCTCAATCTCAACACAGAGACCTCTCAGCACCAAATGCCTGAGCCTCTTCAAATCCACAACACAAGTGCATCTAAGCAGCAAACCGCATCACCTCCCGCTGACAATAAGGTGACTTCCAGTGACAAGCCGCAGCTCAAGCCACAGCTAGCAGAAGCCTTAGAGACTACACCACAGTTGAATGCTCTTGCAACATCATTTTATCCTGGTAAACTTCACCCTTCTTCACCAAAGAACTTTCACACCCAAGGGGTTCCTCAAGTTACTTTGGCACCAAAGAGTGAGAGATCAGACTTGACTGACTTTGCCAGATACATGATATGCCGTGAGCTCATTAACACAAGCCTCTCAAGGTTTGACGACTGTCCAGAGAGCTACAGGGCCTGGAGATCAACCTTCAAGGCTGCTACCACTGATCTCGACCTTACAACCAAGGAGGAACTTGATTTGCTCATAAAGTGGCTGGGGCCGGAATCTGCAGATCGTGTTAAAAGACTGAGAACAGTACATGTTGACCACCCAGATGCAGGCCTTGTTGCTGCATGGGCAAGACTTGAGCAAGCATATGGTAGCTCTGAAGCCATAGAAAGCGCTCTGTTCAAGAGACTGCAAAACTTCCCAAAAATAGGAAACAAAGACTATCGCAAGCTCCAAGAATTAAGTGACCTCCTCATGGAGCTAGAGTTGGCAAAGATAGACCCACGTCTACCTGGACTAAGCTTTCTGGACACTGCTCATGGTGTCAATCCTGTGGTGTCTAAACTGCCATATAACCTGCAAGAGAAATGGGCACAACAGGGCTCAAGATACAAAAGGCTATAACATATCCTTTCCTTCATTTTCATACTTTTGCAGGTACAACAGCGATCAAGCCTGGATGAGAAACGATCCCAGCTTCAGATTCTGTGAACCCAACTTGCCTGCTTCATCATCCTTACCAACTTCATCAAGGTATGATAGCACGGCAGCTAAACGTAAAGACTTTAATAGAGCAATATCTGTTAAAAGGACAGACATCTCATCACCCGTATCCTCTCCTGCAAACCAGAGTGACTCGGGCGAGAGAGATAAAGACCCTAATCGTCAGTGCCCTATTCACAGGAAGCCTCACCCTCTTAAGAAATGTCGTGGGCTTAGGGCAAAGACTTTACAAGAGCGCAGGGAGATTCTCCAGAAACTTGGAGTATGCTATAGGTGTTGTGTTTCTTATGGTCACTTTGCTAAAGACTGTAAAGATGTTATAAAGTGCACAGAATGCAGTAGCGACAGACACGTTACAGCTATGCATCCTACTCCACTTCCAGACAACCCACAGCAGCTAACTGACTCCACCCCTGTCGCAATTCATGGCGGGGAGCAACAAAGTCGTGCTCCAGTCACAGCGAGTGTTTCCTCTGCATGCACAGAAGTCTGTGGAGAAGGCTTAGACTACAAATGCTGTGCCAAGGTATGTCTAGTCAAGATTTACCCACAGGATCAACCTGAGAAAGTTGCTAGGATGTATGCTATAATAGATGAACAGAGCAACAGATCCCTGGTTAAGCCTAAATTCTTTGAGATCTTCGGCATAGAGGGTCATGCAACACCGTATACTCTCAGAACCTGCTCTGGTCGTGTAGAGGCCTTTGGCAGAAGGGCCAATGGATTCATGGTCTCTCATATCATTAGTCGAGTGTGACCAGATACCAGGCGAAAGGGAAGAGATTCCTACTCCAGAGGCTGCCTATCACCATCCTCACTTAAGGCACCTTGTTGATGAGATTCCGGAAATGGACATGAATGCTGAAATTTTGGTCCTGCTAGGAAGAGACATTCTCAGAGTACATAAAGTACGCGAGCAGTGCAATGGACCTGACAATGCCCCTTATGCACAAAGACTTGATCTAGGCTGGGTGATAGTGGGTGATATAAGCTTGAATTGTATGCGTACGTCATCTGAGATTCACTCCTTCAAAACTTACATATTAGAAAATGGACGTGCATCCCACTTCAAACAGTGCTCTCACCATCATGAAGTAAGGGAGAAGCCTCCTGACATCATCCAAATACCTGATGTTACTCCTATCCTTTGTGATGACAATCCGGGTACCACAGTGTTTTGTACTACAAGTGATGACAACAAAATAGACTTGTCAGTTGAAGACAGGAAATCATCTAAGCCCAAACAATGGCATTATGTTCCATCTGAAATTAATCCTGCAGATCATGCCACCAGGCCAGTGTCTGCAAGTGTCTTTGCAAATTCTTCTTGGTTAGCAGGCCCTGAATTCCTGCTGGATCATCCAGAAGAAACCACAGCTGATGTCTTCAGTCTTCTAGAACCTGACAACGATCCAGAGATTCGTCCTGAAGTAAAAACCCTTGTCACCAGAACTGAACAAAGACTCGTCTTGGGCTGTCAACGCTTTGAACGTTTCTCCAAATGGACAAGGCTTGTACATACCATTGCAAGGTTAGTCCACATTGCACACTGCTTTCACACAAAGCCCACAGATGTTCAGTGTCAAGATTGGCACGTGTGCCAAAGGTTTCTTTCTGCAAAGGATATTGCTGAAAGTGAACTGTTCATAATACACAGTGTACAACAGGATGTCTTTGGCTCAGAAAGTAAATGTATCTGTGACAAGAGGGTCATTCCAAAAAACAGTCCTATAGCTAACCTGAACCCATTCTTTGACAATGATCATTCCGAGCCAGCTCCACCACTTCAAAAACTCCAAGAGTGCTGGTACCTGCCTTTCTTCGGAGTGTATCATCCACATAAGCCAAAACTAATCAGGGTAGTGTTCGACTCTGGTGGCCAAGCAAATAGCAAACGATGGGCAGTGCTGTTCACTTGCATGAGTGTGCGTGCAGTACACATTGAAGTAATAGAATATATGGATGCCTCAAGTTTCATAAATGCTCTAAGGCGATTCCTTGCCATCAGAGGACCAGTCAAAACATTAAGATCTGACTGTGGAACTAATTTCGTTGGAGCCTGTCGAGAGCTACATCTCAACTCTAGGCCAATTCAAGACCTTTTAACTGAAAAGGGCTGTACATGGATTTTCAATCCTCCTCATTCTTCCCATATGGGTGGCTCCTGGGAGAAAATGATAGGCATCACACGTAAAATACTGGACTCCATGCTTATGGACTTGAAATCCACAAGACTCACCCATGAGATTCTAACCACCTTCCTGGCAGAAGCATCTGCCATAATCAATTCAAGACCACTTGTTCCAGTTTCTGTAGATCCAGAGGCCCCAACTCTCCTTTCTCCAGCTACTCTTCTTACCCAGAAGCTTGGGTCTGTTCCTGTTCCCCCTGGAGACTTTAAAACAGGAAATCTGTGCTACAATCAGTGGAAGCGAGTACAACACCTTGCCAACTGCTTCTGGAATCGCTGGAAGATGGAGTATCTCTCTACTCTGCAAGGACGCAGGAAATGGCAACGTCTGAACCCTAACATCAAGATTGAAGATCTTGTTCTCCTCAAGGACCAGCAAGCTGAAAGAATCGAATCGCCCATGGGACTGATTATAAAGAGCATTCCTAGTGATGATGGAAAGGTGCGTAAGGTGGAGGTGAAAGTTGCAAGACAAGGGACTATAAAAACTTTCATCAGACCGATCACGGAACTTATCTTGCTCTTGCCCTTTGGAGACTGAACTTACTTATGTATGCTGTTGGATTCTTCCTGTGACTTCAAGAAGGAAGTATCTTGAACTTTAATTGACACAACTGACTGAAGTCTTATATTATAGTTGTTCTTGCATTATATGTATGTTCTCCTTATATCTTTCAGGTCTTCAAGACATCTCTGCAAATTACATTGTTATGCATAACTTCCGTTACGATTTAAATAGTGACATTTATTATGCCAGACGGGGAGTGTGCTGCCTCAATGAGGCATAGAATATTACATAGCCTCTGTTATGTTCATGTTGTTATAGTTAAGAAATCATATATTTTTATGCCATTGTTTTCTAGGCTTCCCTGTGTTTGTTCTGTACTGCCATCTACTGACCCTTTTTGGTAATGCTCCTGTTTTCTAGAATGTCTTACCCCTGACCTTATTATGCATTTCCTTTTTGTGTATTGCTCCGCCCTTGTAGTTTTATGATGTTTTCCTGTGTCATGGCCACAGCTAACAGGCCTCATGTAACAAGCACTCATGTTAATTCATTGCAAGCTACGATCAGTATCATCTTTTGACCGCAAAATACTTTAACCATTCATTCATCTGCTGTATTCATTATCTGCTGTAACCTGATATTCAGAATAAAGCAACTTTGTGGATGAACAAGGTATTGGTGAGTTCAGCTATCTGACAAGGGTTGTCTGCAGTGATTGTATCTTCTTATACAGGCCAGGCATATAGGTCTCAGCAAGGGATAGATCACTATTACAACTATCTGAGTCAGAATAAGGGTTGTCATACTTCCCTTCATTTAATGCCATAATATGTCTTAAACACATCTCTACATTGTACCAATGTCCTTTTATTGACATTATCAGTTTCTGGGACTGAGGCACTGTGTTGTATCTCTGGAGCTGACAGGTTGACTGGAATTATGACTCAATGCATACACAATAACATTTGGAGAAAGGGGTCTTAGAAAGTATTTATGAGGGGTTCTGGCACATCAAAGAAAACTCACAGTTCTTCTTGAAAAACAAATCTTTTTTAGCTCACAGGCTAAACAGAATTAACCCCTTAGCAGCTAAATTCTGAGGTATTCGTGACAGTGGGCACTCCAATTTACCAGCTCACTCAGCCGAGATTAAGGATGAAACCACCATACAGCCCAGCTATCTGATGGTGACCACAAGATCAAAGCAGGACAGATAGCTCAGCATGCTAATGCACTGTGGCTGAGCTCTGTAGCAACCCGATGGTTGCAGGTTTGATCCCCGGCGAGGTCCACTCAGCCTTTTATCCTTCCAAGGTCGATAAAATAAGCAGTGCCTTGAGACCCTTACGGGTGATTAGCCGCGCTTTACAAGTACCCAAAGCAATACATACATCTCCAGACTACGATAATGGGGTCTGTCAGACAGCAATTTAACATCCCTCTACAAGCTCCTATGTTAAGAGACGTACCTGTGATTACTACAAAAATTGACGTGGGGTAATCTTTGTTCGAGACAGGAATTCACAGTTTTTAGACTTTGAAATTGCAGTCTGGACTTTACTTTCAGGTCCTTAATATTGGGGCACCTTAATGAGAACTGTCAAGTTTGATAATGGTGTCCAACCCACTATGCCTGTTTCTCGTTTAATATATACACTTTTAATCTAGTATTAACTGTACATCCCTTCAGTAAAACTAACTCTATTTCCTCTGTGACTATGCCCAGATTGCAACAAGTGTTCTCTCAACTTTTCTTGTTATTTGTTGATATATTTTATGTACATATTGCCTGGAACCTAAGGTATCTGCTATAATTATTCATTTATTTATGTTAGTGAGGCAGAAAGAAATGCAGGTAAACTCTAGGCTCATCTAGCAAACTTCTCAGTGTGTTCATTTATATGCTAACTATAGACATAGTATTTCCTGTAGGTATATTTCCAGTAGTATTAATGCCTTCAATTACACCCTATATCCTACTCTTTCTAAGGCACGTTATATATATGTGTTCTTGTCATATATTCTGGGTCATATATTTTCTCACACTATTACAATTAGCCATCACGCTGATTATATTTGGAAGTCCATAATGATGTTCTGTATTTTGCATTAATGTTATACATTATTCTCATTAGCTTATATTTTAAAATATAGGGTTCTATTTGGCTAACTCTGAGGGACATACTAGTTATGAATAATGTACATACAATTAACTATTCCTTGCTAATCCACACAGTGGAATAACCTCTTCCTTACTAATATAGATCTTGCCAAAGTTAAATTTGATTTGTTGAAAATAACTAATAAGGTCTTATAGCTGTCCTTGTCATGTATGTCATATAGTGAGCTAACTTACAATAGCCCAATATAACCTCCTCTAGATTCCTGAATGTATTGGGAGTTTCTTTATTTTACCATATTTGATTTCTTTCTATTTAACGTTGTAAATGTTCAGTTGAGATTATATAGTAAGGTTTTGTAGCTACTGTTCTCATATTTGTCTTACAAGGTGTCAGCTTACAATAGTTCCCTATAAATTCTTCTGAATGCCCAACTATGTAGAGAGCTTTTTCATACTATGTAGTTACACCTTTATTTACTCTACATTAAATATATCATTAAGGCCCTCACACTCTAAGTTATACAAAAGACCCAAGTGTGACCTATTTCATTTTTACCAATCATATCTCATATTATGCTCATGCTAATCTCTTTCCTACTATAATTATATGCACTCAGCAAACAGTAATGTTCATTTCATTGTGAGCTCAAGACTAGCCACCTAATTGCCTATTACCTATATCAACAATTTGAATGCCCACCCGCCCCTCCCCCCCCCCAAATTAAAGCAGCTCTTGCCTGCTGATTTTCACCAACTATTATATATAATATCATATAGTTACCATAATACACTTTATGCTATAGAAAATGAGGTCCCACTCACATAGACTCAACATCATTTTAGACTATTCTTCATTGTATCATTATTAAATCTTATTCACATAGCACACTCCATTAGTTGGTTTCACTATAACTCAGAGACATGTTTGATTTTTCCTGTTTGCTATAAATGTTGACAATTGATAGCTTATATTGGTCTAAAAGTAACATATCTTTAGAATATTAAAG